>NW_006408739.1:2139142-2140936 GCF_000296735.1 Chrysochloris asiatica
AATCTTCCTCTACTCGAGTTCTGATTATCGAGCCACCGAGGCTAGGTCAAAAAGGGTCCTGCGTGCAACTTTGGGTGTTCTTGTGCATCTCCCCTCACTTCATATAGGCTGGATGCTTCACTCTCAGCTCTAGCCCTCTGTGGCTAAGTCCTTGTCCATGGGCTCAAGTGTCCTCAGGTCTCACCACACTTTGGACCAACCAGTCCTTCCTCTTCTCTCTCTCATCTCCAGGTCAAGGAGATTCAGTGGACTGGGGTTGAACTCAGCCCATTTCTTCATTGATACCTTTCTGCCTCTTCCACTCACCAGTAGACCAGTGTGGTCGCCAGCAAGCTTACATGCTTGTTTGTGTATTCCCTTTGAGTTTAAGTCTTAGAGGAAGTTTGTCCTGAAGGCACTTGATTGCTAGCCTTGATGTCTTCCTGGCGAACAGCTTGCTTATTCTTGTAGTAGACAGTCATGCTGACATTTTTGTTTTGAGTTTTTACTGATGATCATTCTTTGAAGATGTATCTTCTGTCACTGTAGCTGTTCAGTCTGCTTGTCCTTCTAGTGGGAATGACCCATCTCATAAACATCTGGATAGGACTCAGGATTCCACCTAAGGTCCTATACTCTGTAAAGGCTTTGCACGAGGCCTATTTCACTGGGCAAGTTGTAGAACCTCTTTTAGGTATTCCAGTCAGTTATAGGCTGAAGACAGGTTTACAAGTTTTCTCTAATTATGTTTCCCAACATTCTTTTCTAGCCCACTCAAGTGTCTATTTTACAATAGTAGGCAAGGGAAACTAATATTCATAAGGCAGTCAAGGATTTTAGTATTATTTACCATCTTCAAACTATACCTAGATCCCTGTATCCCAGAGCCCTTTTGTTCCATGGTTGAGTAAGCATCACTATTTGTCTCTGTCCCACTAGTCCATGCAAACCTGCCTCAGTGTTCCCCTATCTATCTTGTTCTTTCGCTTCCTCCCCCCTTCTTGTATTGCCCTCCCCAACACCCAAAGGAACCCCCCCCCACCCCAACTCCATTGTGGTTACCTTGTATTCTATTAGTTCTACCCTCCATCTAAGACAGTCTATTATATCCTGTAATCTACCCGACCTTCCCACCACCTGGACCTCTGTTCCTCTGTGTTTACATTTTTTTCACATTGTAATTATTTAAATCATAGACTGACGTCCCAGATCCTCTGTTCTTATAATTTTATTCTGTTCTTAATTCTTCCATTTGTCAATTGAGTTCAGGGTGATGCTTCCATGTACATCATTCTGTAGTTGTTGTCTGTTCTTGTTGGTTCTCAGTCCACAGAACTTTCTATAGGATGTTTTGCATAGCAGGGTTGGCTTTGGCAAAATCCCTTAGCGTCTGTTTATCCTGGTATGTTTTGATTACACCATCATATTTGATTGACAGCTTTGCTGGGTAGGTGATTCTTAGGTGGCATTTTTTTCTTGATGGTTTCTGTTGAGAAATCCGAGCTTAATCTGATGTGCTTAACTTTGTATGCTACACTTCTCTTTTCCATAGCTGCTTCCAAGATCCTGTACTTATCTTTTATTTTGGAGAGCTTGATTATTATATGTCTTGGTGATTGTCTTTTAAGGTCAATCCATCCTGGGGTTCGTTGAGCTTCTTGAATGCTTATCTTTTCACTTTTCAGGATGTTAGGAAGTTTTTCTTCCAGAAACTCTTCAACTATCTCCTCTGCGGACTTGTGTGATTCCTCCTGTTTCCCAATGTCAATAATTCCTAAATTATTCCTCTTCATGTTATCCAACATGAATCTTAGG
>NW_006408739.1:2145494-2161211 GCF_000296735.1 Chrysochloris asiatica
GAGGGATACCATTGCTGATGTCCGATGGATCTTGGCTGAAAGCAGAGAATACCAGAAAGATGTTTACCTGTGCTTTATTGACTACACAAAGGCTTTCAATTGTGTGTATCATGATAAGCTATGGACAATATTGCGAAGTATGAGTATTTGTGCTTATGAGGAATCTATACCTGGATTAAGAGGTATGCTTCAAACAGAACATGGGAACACTGAATGTATTAAAATTAAGAAAGGTGTGTGACAAGGTTGTATTCTTTCACCATACTTATTCTGAGCAAATAATCCAAGCAAATACTGAGCAAATAATCCGAGAAGCTGGGTTCCATGAAGAAAAACATGGCATCAGGTTTGGAGGAAGACTCATTAACAACTTGCGATATGCAGATGATACAACCTTGCTTGCTGAAAGTAAAGAGGACTTAAAACTTTTACTGATGAAGATCAAAGAGCACGGCCTTCGGTATGGATTACATCTCTATGAAAAGAAAACAAAAATCTTCACCAGAGAACCAATAAACAACATTCTTATCAACAGAGGAAAGATTGAAGTTATCAAGAACTTCATTCTTCTTCGATCAACTATCAACACTCATGGAAGAAGAAGTAGAGAATTCAAATGACATATTGCATTGGGCAAATCTGCTGCACAATACCTGTTTAAAGTGTTGAAGAGCAAAGATGTCAGCTTGAGGACTAAAGTGTGCCTGATGCAAGCCATGGTATTTTCAATAACCTTATATGCATGCAAAAGCTGGACAGTGAATAAGGAAGACCGTAGAAGAATTGATACCTTTGAGTTATGTATGGTGTTGGAGGAAAGTATTGAAAGTGCCATGGCTGCCAAAAGAACCAACTTGTTGGAAGAAGTGCAGGCAGAGTGCTCCTTGGAGGCCAACATGGTCAAACTTCGTCTCTCATACTTCGGACATATTGTCAGGAAGGACCAGTCGCTGGAGAAGGATATCATGTTTGGTAAGGTGGAGAGTCAGAGAAAAAGAGGAAGACCCCCTGCGAAATGGATTGGCCAAGTGGCAACATCAATGGACTCAAGTGTGGCAACAGTAGTGAGGTTGGCCCAGGATTGGGCAGTGTTTCGTTCTGCTGTGCATAAGGTCACTATGAGTTGGTACTGACTCGGTGCCACCTAACAACAACAACAATAGGTGGAGGAAATATAATTTGTAGCAAAGCACACAGAGTGTTTTACTTTAAGTAAAAGTCTTAGAATGTTAGGAAACATTAAGTGAATTTGTGAAAGAAGCAGAGAAGATGAATTTTTCAGTTATTCTCAAAAATCATATTTTACCATATAATAATTACATTTCATATTTATCTGCCTGTGTGCCTCCTGCTGTGAGATTGACTGGTTGCAGAGCAAGCCTCCCTTTCTAACACAGAAGCTTCTTCTCTTCCTATTTCCTAATATTTGATTACTAAATTCAGGACATCTGAAGCAATCAGGACTTTGAATTGCTGTTAGTGCAAATTCTTCCCAAAGTGCCAAAGGGACTGTTAGAAGTTTGTCTTGGTTTGTAACAGGTTGCAGAAACTTCTACCTATAAGAAGATACCATTTAAGGTCACACAAACACTAAAGTTATTTTCTGCCTAGATCTAAGATTGTAAGGCAAAAGGTTGTACGCTGTCGTTTGCTGCTTTAATGGTTGCAACTGTAGACTAAGGATGAAATCAGACTACTGTTAGCCTGTGTGAAAATTTAGGAAAGAGTG
Organism: Chrysochloris asiatica; assembly: GCF_000296735.1. Classification (NCBI taxonomy): domain Eukaryota; kingdom Metazoa; phylum Chordata; class Mammalia; order Afrosoricida; family Chrysochloridae; genus Chrysochloris; species Chrysochloris asiatica. The sequence continues at coordinate 2,147,224 of NW_006408739.1, forward strand.
TGGCAAGCATTACTAGTTATATCGTGGTCATAACAATAGGCAATTTTGGGGGGTGAAATATTAGCAGATACCCTCTAACGAGCTAGAAAGTCAATGTACAATAAAGATAAGTAACAAAAATAGTACACAAGATTTATATTTGCAAATGTATTGCTGATAGGACGGCATTTTTCTCAGTTGACCTTGAAGTGGAAAAGTGTCTTCCAAGTACAATCAAGGATTTTATTTTCAGAAAAACAGACTTGGAATATTGTGGGTATATGAGTAAATAAGAGTCCTGGTGTGGCACTGTGGGTTAATACACTGGACTGCAATGACAATTTGAACCACAAGGTCAGTGGTTCAAGCTTACCAGGTGCTCCTTGGAAACCCTATGCAGGGTCCGGTCCCTGTGAGTTGGAATCGACTCCATCACCACCACCACCATGAGTAAATAAGGAGTACTGGTGTGGTTGTTGTTGTTAGGTGTGACCTTGTATAGGGTTTCCGAGGAGCAGCTAGTGGTGCTATAGGCTAATGTGCTGGACTGTAATGTTGGTTTGAACCACAGGGTCAGCAGTGCATGCTCACCAGCTGCTCCTTGGAAAACCTATATAGGGTCACTATGAGTCAGAACTGACTCGACAGTGCTTAACAACAACAACAAATGAGTAAATTAAAAAGTTTTTGTTTTTTTTCCAATTCTGCCGATACTTTCTCATTACTAATTCAGTTTCCCTAATAACTTAATTCTAATATGGTGGTTATGTGTCGTGGAGTTGGTTCTGACTCATAGTGGCCCTCTACAGGGTTTCCAAGACTGTAAATCTTTACGGAAGCAGAAAGCCTCTTTATCCCCTGGAACAGCAGGTAGTTTCAAACTACTGACCTTGTGGTTAACAGCCTGATTTGTAACCACTACGCTACCAGGAATGCCCTAAATGGAGACATATTCCAACTAATTGGAAGATACTACCCTCAATGTGATTTAAAATAACATTTGGTCAATCAGTGAACCTTTTTAGAATTTGTGTGGCTTGAATGACTTTCTGAAGACTAGATTAACCAAATACATTTGTTTGTACCAGCAAAAAGATCCGTATCCTGGGTTCACCAAAATACAGACCCCCATGAACAGACAGCCAACCTAAGTGATGACTGTACCCAGTGTATGGGTGAACGTCAAAATGCAATGTGGAATTTCAAAGATAAAGTGGCTGGTGGCTATAGTGCTTCAGTTTGGTGTTTTGAAGAAGTTCAAAGGTTTGGTGCATTTGAGGGAAAGGAGATAAGCTTGCATTAAAAATGAACTTACAATTTTAATACTTTGGGGATGGTAAATGATTCATTAAGAAGTTATAAATCTCTGCTAACAAGTCAACTCTTTAATTTTATGGCTTAGTTATTTAACAAAAAGTAGGTGGAAACGTTCAAAAGGTCAGATGTTCATCTAAACCCACTGTAGTGATAAAAATTAACATCATTAATCTTAAAACATTCAAGTGGTGCTCTTTTAATCCAATTTAAAATTGGGAACTAAGGCACTGAGGTTAAATTACTTGTTTAAAGTACACAGTGGTTTGTTTGTTAAGTTCTGACTCATAACCACTCTGTAGGGTTTCCAAGAAGCATCCGGTGGGTTTGAACTGCCAATCTTTCAGTTAGCAATTCATTGCTTATCCAAATTCCTGCCTTTTGTCCTAAATGTTTTGATAAATCCAATTGATTTGGAAAATCTCTTACAATTGTCAAAGCATATGGGGGACTAACATACAGAGGAGGCTTTCTTGAAACAAAATGGGGATTACATACTCAGGTACCTCAGTTGGTAGAGAGTGAAACTGATCCTCTCAGGACTACAGAAACTGCTGTTTTTTAGCCAAGAGAGCTAAAGATGAGAGCTTAGACTGGAAATATGAACTAGTAGTAATAACATCAAGGCTCTGGTAACCAGGAACCTTTTAAACTATAGTTCCTCCTCTGAAAACTGAAAGAACTTTATACTTATTTAAAGTTCCTTTTAATGCCAAAATTATGTGATTTCTTATAAACCTTTCCAGTCCTGTCTAAGTTATGTATTACTCCCGTAGAGTGGAGTCTGCACTGGGGTAGATGAGGGTTGGGAGCTAGCCACATTTGTGGTCACCAGGGGACAATGGGGGCAAAAATGAATCACACCTTTCCAGTCACCTGTGTGACACTGGTCTGCTAGGCCACCTTCTTTTGCCAAAGCTACTCACAAAGGTTCCAGATGGTCACGCCACATCTTCATCACTCAGCCTCCCTCACTTGCCATCCATGAGCAGCTTCACCATCCGGCAAGTGCTCAGTCCACTTCTCTAAACTTTCTTCTGAGGTTCAAGTTCCAGGATTTTCATTTTTGTCTGTTTTATTTGGTCTCTTGTATCTTTGTTGTAGAGAGTCCACATAGTGTGCCTGCTTAGTCCACCATCTTACTGGAAGTCCCTTCACGATCAAATTATTGATTTATATTAGTAGTTATTTCTTCTCATTTTTAGTTATGCCCCATTAGCAGATGAAAGTCCCAAAAGCTTTGCTTCATTCACGTCATTATGGTCAACACTACTTTGAGAGGATAACTCTCTTTTTATTTATTTATTTATTTTTAGGTTTTTATTGTGAATTGAGTGAAAGTTTATAGGGCAGCTCATCAGTTTTACATTCAACAAATCATACACCTTGTTTCATTACAATGAATATAATCCCCTCCATGTACCATCAGATAACAGTATTTCTCTTTATTCACTTTCGCTCTACCTTTTTTTTTTTTTAAACCCTCAGGCATATATAATAATTTACACCACCAAAGGACACCTTCTACAAATCTGCCTCGTGGCCTCCAGCTCTTAGTCTCTCTCTTCACATGAATCAAGAGTCCTCAGCTGCTATCTCGCCATGTCCTCATCTCTGCCTCCATCTCTGGTGTGGCTGCTTCTCTGTATAAGGTCCCTCATTCCACTTGTGCTCATCTCCCTTGATGGTCCTAGGGTCTTTTGTTTCTGGACTGTAAAATTAACTACTCCCCCATTTTTGTTACAAAACGTCTACCTTTACAATTATGGCGGTCACAATTAGTCATGATAACTATTACTCACTATTGAATCATAAGAATCTTATCCCCATCTCTTTTAACCAGACCTATCTAGACAAGATGAAAACTATTTAGTGGGGACTCTTTCTTTCCCCACACATTCTTAAACTAAACTCCCTCTTGAAACCTTGTAAGCCAGTCAATTCATGCCTGAGGAGATAACTCTTCCCAGTCTTATTTTGAGTGCTCACCAAACAAGAGGCTTATTTTTCCGCATTATATTTGACAATGTTCTGCTGCTCTCCATAATGCTTTCATCTTCTGGCACTATATCTGAAAATGTTGCAATGCTATTCGTAATGTTTTCAGTGGCTAACTATTCTGAAGCTGTCTGCCTCTCCTTCTTTCTAGACTGGAAGCTCTCCTGGAAACCTGTCCACTATGGGTGACCCTGCTAGTATTTAAAATACAGGTGGTATGTTTCCATCATCACAGCAACATGCAAATCATCACAGTATGACAAACTGACAGCGAGTGGTGGAAGGCAACTGGTTGTTGTTGTTGTCAGGTGCCATCGAGTCATAGCGACCCCATGCACAACAGAACGAAATAATGTCCGATCCTGGGCCAACCTCACTACCGCTGCCACACTTGACGCCATCAATGATGCCACCTGGCCAATCCATCTCGTTGGGGGTCTTTCTCTTTTTCTCTGACCCTCCACCTTACCCAGCATGACATCCTTCTCCAGCGACTGTTCCCTCCTGACAATATGTCCAAAGTATGAGAAATGAAGCTTAGCCATCTTGGCCTCCAAGGAGCACTCTGGCTGCACTTCTTCCAAAACAGATCTATTGGTTCTTTTGGAAGTCCATGGCACTTTCAGTATTCTCCTCCAACACCACAACTCAAAGGCATCAATTCTTCTACAATCTTCCTTATTCACTTGTCCAGCTTTTGCATCCATATGAGGTTATTGAAAATTCCATGGCTTGGGTCAGGCGCACCTTAGTCCTCAAGCAACTGGTAGACTAAGTAAATATAGACCAGTGCTTTTCAAACCTAGATGTACATTAGAATTTCCTGGGGAATGGTTTGTTTGTTTGTTTGTTTGTTTAATGCTGTTGCCCTATCATGTTTTAAATAATCCAGAAGGGTCCCAGGGTATTTTAAAACTCCCAAGGGGATCTAACACACAACTTAGACTGAGAACCACTGAGCTAGAAGAAGGGCACCAAACTTAATCCTTAGGACAAATAGGTAGGTAAGGAGAGAAGAGTCTTTCTGCAGTGGAACAGCTTTGTGCAAAGGCATGGAAATTATATAACTCATGGTTTATTAGTGGAACCTAACTATTTCTGTAGAGCTCAATGTAGGATGTATGGGGAGTAGAGAATATAATGAAAGGTGAGACTGGGATGTAAACAGAAGTTTTTATTGAAGCCAATGGGAAACCAGTGACTTGACATGATCTCATTTTTATTTTAGAAAGCATAGTTTCAGTAGTAATGTGAAGGATGGATTAGAGGGACTGCGGTGAGGGAAACCAATTAAGAGACTTTGAATAAAGATATTTGGGCTGGGGAATGGGCCTGACTCCAAACAGTGGTATTGCAGAAGTCATAAGATATTCAAAGAACAGATAACATGGAAGCAGAGTAAACAAGGCAGTTGGATGTGGTTGTTGAGAGAGTAAAAGGACTAACTAAATCCATTGCCACTGAGTCTATTTCAACTCAGAGTGACCCCATGTGTAACAAAATAGAACTATTCCTTAGGGTTTTCCTGGCTATAATCTTCACTTTTTATAATCTTGGATCTTTGCTGATTGCCAGGCCTTTATTCCAGAGTACCACTGAGTGGGTACAAGCCACCAATCTTTAGCTAAATGCAAACCATTTGTACTATCCAGGGACTCTAGCATTTAATTTTCTGTTTTTTTGTACCTACTGTTGCTCATTTCCTATTGATCAATCTGCTCAGAATTCAATACTTTATGCTCCTTTTAACAGCATCAGTTATTTCAAATTCAAAAGCAATCAAAATAATCAGAATCTGTTTACAATCCCTAAATGAGTAGGTTTCTGACAAGCTTAAAGTCACGCATCTAATATTTCTACCCAAATTACATGAGGAGAGAGGAAGGGTAGCATAGAAACAAAGGTTTGAGAGATTTTAATCAACACAAATGACCATGTCTAATTGTTAAACCTGTCTAAAGCAAATGGTACAAAAGCTTCCTAATGCTTCAGAGTTTCTTCTGGCAGCGACCTCAGAAGAAAGAGCCTCCCTCCTACATCATCACACTGACTTCCTTTAGCTCTCTGCTGTGTGCTGGTCTTGGGTCCCAGATTTCTCTAAAACAGGAGAGAAAAAAAGAAAACAGACAGCTAAAACACTGAGTGTCCTGGCACTCACTTTGTAAATCCCCTAAGAAAATTAAATTTGAATGTATGTGAAACGTATGTTCAAATATATATACCCTCTGTCTAAGCAAGCCTTTCAAACGATTTTGAAAATGCAAGTTCTCACCGCATCAGGTGCATTTTTGCTTGTGGTTGCGCTGCTGGTAGTTGTACTTTCCATAGTATCTGATGGGAAACAGTAAGAAATGAGAGCTTCCTTTGAGAAAAGGACTGTTTAATTTTGAATGGCAAGACAATTAACATTCATCATAGTATCATATATAGTTGTCAGCAGGGCTGACTGCTATCAGCATTTATGTAAAATGTCTAATTGATTTTTTAGAAAATAATTTAATTAAATAGTGTTTTTAAAGTAGAAGTGGCAAGGCTTTTTTTCTACTGAGAATTTCTGATCCACAGGGAGAAATAAAATAATTTGAAGAGTATATGCAAGTAAAAACAACTTTGAAAGCCTATAAAGTATATTTCTAACACAGCTTTTAAATTAAAAAGTAGAATGATAAATCATAGGCATCCCCAGATAACCCAGACAAAAATTTAAATCGTCATTAAGTTCATTCAGACTTACAGTGACCCATAGTGTTTCCAATGGAGTCCTGGTGGGGCACTGTGGGTTAATGCCCCAGACTGCAAAGCTGTTTGAACTGCAAGGTCAGCAGTTCAAGCTCACCAGCTGTTCCACGGAAACCCTATACAGGGAGCTCTGGTAGCATAGTGGTTACGAATCGGGCTTCTAATCTCACGGTTAGCAGTTCGAAACTACCTGCTGTTCCCTGCCAGGATGAGGCTTTCTGCTCCCGTAAAGATTTACAGGCTCGGAAACCCTGCATAGGGTCGCTAATACAGGGTTGTTATGAGTAGAAACTAACTAGACAGTACTTACCACCCACAACAAACTGAGCTGGAGGAGAGGCAACCCCACCCCACTGCCATCCAGTCAATTCCAACTCATAGGGAGACAATAAAACAAGGGAAAAGAAAGCGAATGCTATAGTGCTAACTCCACCCTGTAGTTAATCTGTCCTAGATTAGGGTTCTCTATTAGTGGCGGCATCCATGTACTCAAACACAGCAACAATTGTGAGGATGGTATAAAACCAGGCAAATTTCCTTCCTTTATACATACAGTCACCGTGATTCAGAACTGACTTGAGGGAACTTAACAGCAATAAACATTAGGATTGCCAATCTAAAATACAGGACACCTCATTAAATTTGAAATTAAGATAAGCATTTAGAGTAAAATATGTCCCATGCATATTTGGGACACCCATTTAAAATTGATTCATTGTTTTTCTGAAATTCAAATTTAACTGAGCATTCTCTTATTTTATTTGTCAAATTTCACAACCCTATCCTAGACATCTTGCTGTTCTCCTGAACTGTGTGCAATGTAAGCAAAATATGGAATCTATTGTCACCCATTGAAATAATTATAGTCTTAATAAAGGTAACATTAACTTTATTTTCAGTCTTCAAAATGTACATTTAGAAATCAACAGTATTTCTCTCCCAGATTTTGCTGGGGTTTTATAGAAAGTGAAAAAATAACTTAGTTTAGGAATTGACTTCATAACCTATTAATACCATAAACCTGACTTTGACATTCAGAAGGTCCAGGTTGCTTCAAAGTTGGAAAAGCCTGTATTTGAAAGCATTATTACTTATCAAGGACCTAGACTTGAACTTGCTGTGGGTTTCCACCCCTGCCTTTCAGTATTTTAGCTTACCACCACTATTTTCCTTACAGCAGCCCCTGCTGAAGTGTATTTCAGCCATCAGGAAGAATAGTACTAAACTGAAGCAGGTGGTAAAGGTTAAAGCAAGAGGAATGACTTGCTTTCAGAACAGAACGAGTTAGAGAGTAAATAAAATCTCCAGAGTATATTCATTTCCCACCTCACTGGGGTTTTGTCTGAATTTATAAATGTAGCACAATATTCATAAGCAACCTTCAGGTACTTCTCTAAATAACTCAAGGAAATGTTAAGAGTTGGGGGTTGGAGGGTAGAAAAGCAAAGCTGTCAGAATCAAATGTCTTATCATCAGGTATATTATTACCACAGAGAAATCTCTTTAAGCACCTGCTAATTGTTTCATGCCTGTACTCTCTAATAGGTGAACACAAAAGGCCACAAACTGCCCTCTTGACTTCACAGAAGAAGGGCTGTTACACACCTAGGTAAAACTGTACTTTTATACTGGTGGCAAAATCAACCCCTGAAAATATGACCTGTCTCTGTAAAGACCAAAAGGGAAGATGTCACCTAGGTGTAAAGTCACATGTTTTTCTTCCCTAAGACTGGATGGTGCAGTGTGCTAAAGAGTTAACACCGACATTGTGAAGCTACAACGTGGATCACCAGGGAATTGGCAATTTGGGATTGTTTGAAGTACAACAAAGTCAGTAACATTAACACAACATTGTGTTTTGCCAACCAGGCCCCAAATATCTTAACACCACTGCAGTGCAGCCAACCAGAAAACAGAATAATGGGAGGAGGGATTCTTGGCCAAGAGCAGTGGAAAAAATCCTCCCTCTACTTGGAAATGCGTAGAACACAAAGTCCTGTACTTGGATTGGCAGGAAGGTGTGTCCAGAATTGCATTCTGCCCTTTCTTTAACAACAACCTTGTGAAATTCAATTCTTTTGTACAAGAGTTTAGACTGGGGGCGGGGAGAGAAAAAAAAAACCTTAACCAACTTGTGCAATTGCCCAAACCAGTTTTTAATTCAGTGTCTCAGTCATGATTTACCTGCAGTAGAAAGAAAGACTAATAGACAGGGACTGTGACGGAAGTGACAGAGGCTCTTTTGAATGATGGAAACTAGTTCAGGTAGTGGAGTAGTAATAGGTTAGTATTGTAATAGGTAAGGGTTGTGTTCTTGTTAAATGCCATCAGTCAGTTCCAACTCATAGCAACCCTGTATAGGGTTTCTGAGAAGCAGTATGTGGGTTTGAATTGCCAATCTCTTTAGCAGTCCAGTGCTTATCTTATAGTGCCACACCAGGACTTCAAGGATTGTGTAGAACACTAAATTTAATACAATCTAATCAAAGCTTCCACAGAACATGACAGAAAACATCAACAGTTTGACAATTTTTTCTCCCTCTGATATATACATGTAGCACATTTTGTCTCCCTTTGATATATACATGTAGCACATTTTATCCTAAGAGTAATAAGAGCAATCACTTACACAGCATTCCACCTTTCCTCTAGTACCACAATTTTGTGGGCTTGAAGCCTGGATGGGGTTGGTACCACCTACTGGGCTAACTGCAGAATTGCAGAATTACAGATTCTGTCAACCTGTTTTGGTACCATGGTTTTGTGTTTTTTTTTTTAACTACTGAACAAATTAATATTAAGGAGTATGATTCTTCATTGGGAGGATTATGTATTAACAGGTAATGTCCCTGGAATCAAATAATAGTCTTTACAGCTGGGAGGAGCATGAGAAATCATACTTTAACACTGTCATTTTATGGTATAATGTGAGGAAATGAGCTGTGTCTATGACATCAGGAGCCTGGCTTCCCTGAGCATGTTTTTTTGATGTTGTTGTTGTTCTACCTCATGGAGTTATTGGTATGACCCTAAACAAAATGGTATGTTTTCCACATGCTCTGTAACATGGTATGGTTGTTTTAACTAAAAGAAGAAAACTGAAACTAAATGACTTGCCTGGATCATTTAACAGATAAACCTCAGAGTAAGGACTGCAACTCATGTATCTGACTCTAACTCTAGTGCTTTTTTCATTATATTATAATATCCCAAAATTTGATGCTGAAATAATTTTAGGTGACAACTGAGAAAAATTAGAAAGTACTGGAACACAACATTAAATACTATAAAATATACTGAGAAAATTATTACCTTTTAATTATTTCAAAATGATGACCTCAAAAAGAAAGCTCCAGTTTGCCACTGGTTTTCTTTAAAACTTTAAATCTTGTGAATCTCAGCCCTGGTAGTGTAGTGGATTACAAACTGGGCTGCTAAACACACAGTCAGTAGTTCCAATCTACCAGTTGTCCTGAAGGAGAAAGAGGAGGTTCTCTGCTAGGTAAAATTTACAGCCTCAGAAACCCAATACAGGGTTGCTGTGAGTAGGAACTGACTCATTGGCACACCACTGCCACCACCAATATCAGTTCCTAGGAACCATAGTAGTGTAGTAGTTTACGAACTGGGCTGCTAAATGCAAGGTCAGCATTTCAAGTCTACCAGTTGCTCTGAGAGAGAAAGATGAGGCTTCTGCTCCCATAAAGATTTATAGCCTCAGAAACCCTATAAAGAATCACTGTGTGTTGGAACTGACCCAATAGTACATAACTACCACCACCAATCTTAGTTGCTAATAAGATAAAGGATTTCTGGGTTGTTTATTTTTAAGTTTTTATTGTGAACTATGTGATAGTGTACATGGGAGAACATAGCTTTACAATCATCCTATCGTACTTTGTTTCATTCCAATGATTACAATCCCCTTGGATGCATCATCAAATAACCAAAGGGTATACCCTACAAGCCTGTCCCCGGCCGTGAGCACACAGCCCCTCTCCCTCTCTGTGTCTAAAGTCCCCAGCTGCTCCATCTCTCCACATCATCGTCTCTGCCTCCATCTCTGGCTTCACTGCTTCTCTGGGTAGGGTCCCGCAATCCGTTCTCCCTTGATGGTCCCAGGGACCTCCACTCTTGGACTGCAAAGTCAATCACTCCTCTCCTTTTATTACAAAACGTCTACCTTTACATTTTCAACACTCACAGTCAGTCCTGATAAAGGTTTTCTGTTATTTGTCTTCTATAACCAAACAATTTCTTGGCTTTTCATTTAAAATAGTAATATAAATTTTATTTCCAAAGAATTCACTTAAGAAATTGAAGGCATCCTTCTAAACAGAAAATATTAAATAAACAACAGCCCAAGTGAGCTCTGGTAGCATAGTGGTTACAAATTGGACTGTGACCGCAAGGTCAGCAGTTCGAAACTACCAGCTGCTCCGCAGGAGAAAGATGAGGCTTTCTGCTCCTGTAAAGATTTACAGCCTTGGAAACCCTGCTCAGGGTCGCTATGGGTCAGAACCTCCTTGATGGCACTTAACAACAACAACAAGTGATATATAAAATCTGGGAAACACTATGCACCACCCAACCACCTCTCTACCATACTAGTGTTGGTTGTTGTTATTGTTAAGTGCCCCAACTCACAGTGACCCTGTATAGGATTTCTGAGGTCATAGTGACCAGTCACTGGAGAATATCATGTTTGGTAAAGTGGAGGGTCAGAGAAAAAGAGGAAGACCACCAGCAAGATGGATAGACACAGTAGCAGTATCAATGGGCTCAAATGTAGCAATAATTGTGAGGTTAGCCTAGAACCAGGCAGTGTTTCGTTCTGTTATGCATAGGGTCGCTATGAGTCGGTACTGGCTTGATGGCATCTAACAACAACAACAACAAAAATCTTTGCAGGAACAGGAAGCCTCATCTCTTTCCCACGGTGCAGCTGGTAAGGTCGAACCAGACCTTGTGGCAGCACTCAGTGCTTATCCTACTAAGCCACAGCTCTCCCCTTAATAATTCTTTAATTCAATTACTTAAAGAATTCCTCTTTGAAAAGAAATGTTTTGGTGTTGTTTTTTTCCTTTTTCGTAATCAAACACCAAGGTGTAAGTAGATCAACACAACCAAAATCTAGGATTCTATTAGATGTCAGATTCACTTGGGCTAAAACAAACCCAAAGAAACTAATCTATAACCAATGCTCAGTGAATATATAATCAATAAATCATGGAACCAATAGATCACTCATGCCTGTGGCTATATTCATTTATGGTAAATGAACAGCTTAATGGTCTTATCACTTAATTCTCTAGGATCTTATGAGGAGAGGCAAAAAGATGAGTGTTGATATGTGGGTTGTCCCAGCTCAGAGTTGATTCAATGTTTTTCAAGCAAGGGGAAAAACTTCCTGAGGTGATCAAGTTGAATGGCGCTCTTTACTTTGTTGTTGTTGTTGTTATGTGCCGTGGAGTCAGTTCCGACTCATAGCGACCCTGTACAGGGTTTCCAAGGCTGTAAATCTTTACGGGAGCAGAAAGCCTCATCTTTCTCCCGTGGAACAGCTGGTAGTTTCGAACTGCTGACCTTGCGGTTCGCAGCCCGATTCGTAACCTCTACACTACCAGAGCTCTTCACTTTAGTATTGACTACTTTTGGCACTGTGGGTTAATGGGCTGGACTGAAAAGTGGGTTTGAACTGCAAGGTCAGTGGTTCAAGTTCACTAGCTGCTCCTCGGAAACCCTATACAGGGTTTCTATGAGTCAGAACTGACTCCACGGTGCTTAACAACAACAATAATCTTGGTTTGTACTCCTCGTGTGGTACTGTAGAATCAGCACTACACTGCGAACCACAAGATTGGCAGTTCAAACCCACCAGTTGTTCCGTAGAAACTCTATTCAGGTTCTTTATAGAGTCAGAACTGACTCAATGGCACTTAACAACAAGAATCTTGGTTTGATTTTAATCGAGAACTAAAAGACTTTTGGATCCTTATTCTGTGGGTTCCATGAAACAATATTCAGCTGACTCAAATGAGGTAAAACAGGGATCTCTCCTTCTAAAAACCCTCCTCTGCTTTATCTTCTTTATTTGTTATTAGAAAGACTGTACTGCTTCTGATTGCATTCCAGCTTCTTATTGAGCATCATGTCAAGCTTTCTGCTGTTCAATTTTTATCAAAAGATCAGTTGAAATAAAAATACAAGGTGGGAAGAAGCTCAAAAGTGTTTGTGGGAAAATACCATTATATTTTCATTCCATTTTTCCACAGACTTTTTGAAGAAGCCCTCTCATTTGGAGGGAAGGATAAGTAGTCCATCCAGTCTTCTAGATTTTCTAAATTTTACTTATGGATCCGACCAGAGTGCTATGTCCTTAGACCAAATTGTCTTGAGCAGATCCATCACTTTTTTAAAATTTTCAATTCAATAATTTGTTATCAGATTGTTCCAAGGAATAGAATAAGGAACAATCTGGAGAATTTAGGTATGAATTCATTTTAGAAATATTGTTGAGGATGTTGACTGTTGTTGTTGTTGTTAAGTGCCGTCGAGTCGGTTCCGACTCAGCGACCCTGTACAGGGTTTCCGAGGGTGTAAATCTTTACGGGAGTAGAAAGCCTCATCTTTCTCCTGCGGAGCGGCTGGTAGTTTCGAACCGCTGACCTTAAGGTTCGCAGCCCGATTCGTAACCACTACGCTACCAGAGCTCCTTGAGGATGTTGACTACTAAATCATAAATATGGTGCTTTACCCCCTTTAAAGGACCTGAAAGAGAAGTTTCTCTCAGTTCTCAGTACTAGGAAAAGTTATGTTTCTCCTGAGCAACTGGTTGATTATTATTACTTCATGGACACCATTTCTTTTTCGCTGGGGAATTCAGAATCAATTTTGTAGCTTATTTCTACCAACTATATAGTACTTGAATCATATATTTTCATGTACTTACCAGGCTTCAATTATTTTCACTTTGCCTTGATTTACTCATCTATTTATTTAATCCTATGCATTGTGTATCCTTTTGGAAAAAGACTGACAATAAATTGGAAATACCCATACTGATATTGATATAGCATATTATCTTTGGGCCCTGATTTCTACTGCATGCCTCGCTTTAAAAATACAAAATTCTTATTCATTGATACCTGAGATTTTGAGAATCATTCCCTCCTAGCTCTTAAAACCAGTCCTTTATTTATGGTTTCCTTTAACAATATGATCTCCTCTAATGATGCAGGTGATACAACCTTGCTTGCTGAAAGTGAAGAGGACTTAAAACATTTACTGATGAAGATCAAAGAGCATGGCCTTTGGTATGGATTACATCTCAATGTAAAGAAAACAAAAATCCTCACCAGAGAACAAATAAACAACATTCTTATCAACAGAGAAAAGATTGAAGTTGTCAAGGACTTCATTCTTCTTCGATCAACTATCAATACTCACAGAAGCAGCAGTCAAGAAATCAAACGACATATTGCATTGGGCAAATCTGCTGCACAAGACCTTTTTAAAGTGTTGAAGAGCAAAGATGTCAGCTTGAGGACTAAGGTGCGCCTGACCCAAGCCATGGTATTCTTTTTTTTTTTTTAATGTTTTATTGTGTATTGTGTGATAGTCTACATGGGGGAGCATTAGTTTTACATTCATTCTATCATACATCATCTCATTGCCATAGTTACCATCCCGTCCATGCATCATCACCCAACCAAAGGGTACATACCCTGCAATCCCACATACCCTCCCCTCACGGTCCTCAGCACACAGCCCCTCTCCCTCTCTGGATCCCTAGTCCCCAGCCACTCCATCTCTTCACGTCATCCTCTCTGTCTCAGTCTCAGGCCTCGCTGCTCCTCTGGGTGAGGTCCCGCTTTCCGCTCTTCTCCATTGATGGTCCCAGGGTCCTCCGCTCCTAGACTGAACTAGACTGAAAGGTTAATCACTCCCCTCCTTGC
>NW_006408739.1:2165202-2169315 GCF_000296735.1 Chrysochloris asiatica
GACTCAATGGCACCTAACAACAACAACAACAACATCAATGATGCCACAAATTCTTTGTGAGAAGTCACCAAAATTCCCAGAAGCACATTTGAATTGGTGAACCTCGAACCATGGTCAGTTGTCTATCTCCTTGACCATCTATCTGCTCTGCAGTAGCAAAGCCTATTCCAGCAAGATTGATGAACTCAAACACTAGGAAAGAGGAGGAGGATGGGGGGAAGCTTGAGTGACAACTATGTATCAGCTACATGCACTAAGTTTATTATAGATTATCTAGTCTTTACAAAGGGAATTTTAATTTCCCCTGAGGGAATCCTTCCTTTGGTATGTTGTTATGTGCCATGGAGTTGGTTCCAACTCACAGTGATCCTGAACAGGGTTTCCAAGGCTGTCAATCTTTACAGGAGCAGAAAGCCTCATCTTTCTCCTGTGGAACAGCTGGTAGTTTTGAACTGCTGACTGTGAGATTAGCAGCCCGATTTGTAACCACTATGCTACCAGAGCTCCTTAGGTATAAGACCTTCTAAATAATAATAGTGATAACGAGAATGATGAAATTTACTATGCTTATACTAACACTCAACTTACCACATGCCAGGCATTGTGCTGACCACTTTACAAGTAAAGAGATCCCCAATGTAAAACAAAATGAGACAAAGTCTTAAATTGTGCATCTATACTACTCTACCTACCTTGGGACTTAGGAAGATTTAAGAATGCTTGCTTTGGCTCAACATTCTGCTGTAAGTACAATGATAATTTCAGGTCATTGGCCTTCTGGTAGTTCTTCAAGGCTTCAATTCTCAGCTCTATCACTTTGCCATGAAAATCATTCTGCAAAGAAACATTTTTCAAAAATTCTCATGGTATTGTCTTCTCTAAATCCAGTGTTACCTAAATCTTTTCTACTCAGAGGTTACAAAAATGATTCCATCATGTTCAATCTTTAAAAGCTGACTGCAGAAAGTATCTGATTTCCCCCATTTCAAATAGAACAAAATCATGATCATAGGAAGAAATGCTGTTTATTCCAAGTTACACAAGGTAAATCCATAGATAGGTCTTTCCGACCGTCTCCCCATGATGCATTTCTTACAGCAGGACAGTTGTTAATCCAGATGAGGGGTTTGGGCTTAACAAGAAGCTGAAAGTCAGAAAGTCTACTGCCACTGTTAAAGCTAGCCTTGCTTTTAGGAACTATGAAACCACTCAGTTTACCCCCGATAACCATAAATATTTTTAAAGTTAAGGGTCCCATGATATAAACTAGTCATTTGATTTTATAGTGTATGAATGGAATTGCATCCCATGTTCAGCCTTGGAAGACCTTAGTACCTGAAGGATGTTCGCTTGTTCCTGATATCTGACCCATTCCATTTTCCTCTCTTGCTTTTCCTGGTGGAAGAAAGAGTCTCTAGGTGACAAAGTAAATTGAAATAAAAAATCAGTTTTCTCAGTATTTTAGCAAAATCCCTAGGTAACCTTATGGTGTTATAGATTTTATGCCTTATGGATAATTATTCACTAAAATTTAATTTCAACTATACAGCCTTCTTGGAGTCCTAGTGTGGTGCTGTGGGTTAATGTGCCAGACTGCAAAGCCATTTGAACTGCAAGGTAGGTGGTTCAAGCTCACCAGCTGCTCCTTGGAAACCCTATACAGGGTTGCTATGGGTCAGAACCGACTCAATAGCACTTAACAACAACAATACCGTCTTCTTATTGTCCTCATTTATATGGTCCTCTTTTCAAGAGTTTAAATGAATAGGATCATTTTCTACAAATAAATTAGTTATGAGAAGATCAAAAACAAGCATAATGCCTGTATATAAATTTACAAAAATAAATTTGCATGTATACTATTATCACATAGCTATTGCAGCATTAGTGCAGTTTCTCCCACTACACCTGTGCTAACATGACTTCCCAGAAACTCACAGAGTCAGAAACTCTCAGACTCAAAAAGAATATCTCAAGGGAACAGGATCTTCTAGACAAATTTGCACTGGTTCAAGAGAACACCATAGCATAGACTGTTATGGTTTTAAAAAATCAGATCTATTGGCTAAAAAAGCCACTAAAGATCACACTACCATGCTTATCTCCTCTACTTTCTCTCCATAGGATGTCTCCAGGTCATTCCTGATTTTCCTAAATAATATGTGGGATTTGGGAGCCTTGTATGAAATAAGAGATCTAAGGGAATAGATGGTTCCAGGAAAAAAGTACATATAGTTAATCCAGTATACCCAGATCCTTCCTATTTCTCTACCCAAACAAGCCCTGATAGTCGACAGTCTGTTTTCAGCTGTGCAGCATCAGCAACCTTGAAATTCTAAGTTCATGCTGACCACTTGCCTTTCCATCTTGCAAGTCTGCCTTATTTTTTATCTGTGGTGCTTCTTGTTGGTCCCCAGGTTCTTCTGTTACAAATGTCTGTGGAGACATGTTTTGACAAAACTCAAATTAGTAATTTGAAGGAATAAGAAAACCAATATGGGTCAAGACTTTTGGTTCCTGTCAGCAAGCAACTTCTCAGAGCCCGGTGTATTACCAAAAGGTGCACAGAACAAAATGAATCCTTCTAAAGGGTCTCTATGAGTCAGAATCAATTTGGTGACAATGTGTTTTTTGTTTGTTTAGTTTTTGTTTTTAACCCTTGAGCATACTTTATAATAACATAAGTTGTTCACTGAGTCATATGCCAGACATTACTTTCCATACATTGCAAATATTTTGATTCAATCTTCACAGGTCTTTGAAAAATTATTTTCTTTCCATTTTACAAATGAGAAAACTGAGTCTTTAAGTCATTTACTTAGTGCCACATAACTAGGAAGGTTCAGAGCTGGGACTTGAGCTAAGTCTCTGACTCTGAAGTTTGTGTTCCTTACCACTGGAGATGCTGCCCAACTCTACTCTAAGAAAATGAGTAGAGAAAGTTGATCACAACCTAGATATATACAAGGGAGGGGGCTTTCAAAATTTCATGGAAAAATTCCAGCCCTCTCATATAAACCCTTTGGAACTCTGGAGGAAACTGGATTTTGATAGAGGAATCATACTGGAACATTTTTATCAAAAGGACTCAAGAGCTCAGGAGCTAAACCATCTGGTAATTCATGGAGCTGATTTGTAACTGCCACTGAGAACTAAGGGAGCAGATCTCAGAACAAATACAGGGCTCAATGGTATGCTGGTTATTTGTGGAAAGGTGAGATGAAAAAAGCAGTCAAAGATCACACCGTGCACCTGTTTATATCACAAGATACAATCTGATATTTCAGTCCTGAAGTCTATGAAAAAGAACTCCCGTACCAAGTGTTTAGCCCACAAAGACATTATCCTCCTAGTTTACAAGCAAAAGGTCCTAATATTGTTTTCTTAAATACAATGCTTAACTTAAAATTATAGGGGGATTAGAGTTAAGTTCATTCTTTAGATTACTCAATTTTCATTGATTGATTGTCTACTCTGTACTATGGTGGTTCAAGCTCACCGGCTGCTCCTCGGAAACACTATACAGCAGGGTCACTACAAGTCAGAACCAACTCAGCAGCACTTAACAACAGCAGCAACAACTATGTACCACAGGAGCCCTGGCAGCATAGTAGTTACACATTGGACTGCTAACTGCAAGGTCAGCAGTTCGAGTCCACCAGCTGCTCCATGAGAGAGAGACAAGACTTTCTACTTCCATAAAGATTTACAGTCTTGGAAACTCTATACAGGGTTATTATGAATCAGAATTGATTTGACGGCACACAGCAGCAACACTATGTGCCAAGTACGTGTTAAAACTAAATGCTGTGGGGTTGGTGCTAACTCATGGAGACCCCATGTGTGTTAGAGTAGAACTGTGCTCCATGGGGGTTTCAATGGCTGACTTTTAGGAAATAGATCACCATACGTTTCTTCTGAGGTGCCTGTGTGTGAACTCCACTTCCAACATTTTGGTTAGCAGCTGAGCTCATTAACTGTTTATACCACTCAGGGACTTCTAGCATTGTATTTAGGTACTAGGGGTTCAGAAATGAGCAAAGAAATCAAGATCACTGGAGATTATATTCTGGGATAGGGGACTGGGGCAGTGAGACAAGAAACAAGCAAAAA
>NW_006408739.1:2169440-2215445 GCF_000296735.1 Chrysochloris asiatica
GGAGGTGACATTTAAGCTGAGATCTGAAAAATGAGAATGAACCAGTCATTAGAAAATTGCCTTATAGGCAGGGGGTAGAGCAAGAGTAACAATCTTGAGGGGCAAAGGAGGAAGCTGGAGAAGTGGGCAAGAGCCAGATTAAGTTATATTAAGGAATAGCTGTAAGGGTTTGCATCAGAAGATTGTTTTTAAAAAATCACTTTGGCTGCTATGCAAAGAAT
This sequence comes from Chrysochloris asiatica, assembly GCF_000296735.1. Classification (NCBI taxonomy): domain Eukaryota; kingdom Metazoa; phylum Chordata; class Mammalia; order Afrosoricida; family Chrysochloridae; genus Chrysochloris; species Chrysochloris asiatica. The sequence continues at coordinate 2,169,662 of NW_006408739.1, forward strand.
GAATTGGGATGAGGCACAGATAGAAGCAAGGACATGAAAAAAATAAGGATGGGACCAGAGGAAATGGAGACTCTTTGAATTACGGTCTAAGTACAATACTTTCAAAACATCCTTGGATGTATACCTTGTTCCATAACATTTCCATTTCCTTCCGAAGCATCTTGTTTTTCCTTTCCTGTTGAAAGAGAGAAAAAAAGAAATGAAAATGAGGTTGGAAGAAATGACTAAGTGATATGGTGGAAGGGGTGCATGGACCCAGCAAACCACAGAGAAAGGCACTGAATAGACTGGCTCCAAATCTGAAAGCATGAAAGCTGAGTTTGATAATGATAATAATGAGAAGTTGAGAGCAAATTATCACATTAATTTTGGTAATTTTGGCATGATACTAACCAAAACGAGTTCTTCACACTTAAAACACTTAAGATGTCCTGGTTATAATTTCTTCCCACCAGTTTTTAATTTTTAAAGATCCACTACATCATTAATTTAAGAATGACGTACATGGCAGCATCAACCTGAACTCAGTCGACAAATGAAAGAGTCAAGAACAGAATAAAATTATAAGAACAGACAATCTGGGAGGTCAGTCTATGATCAAAACAATTACATCATTAATTTAAAAAAATTTTAAGGTTCTCTCAGAGGAAAACATTTAACTTCTTTAATTTTGATAGGTATTTTCTGTACTTTCTAAAATGTGAAGAGTTAAATGTATTAAGTGCCATCAAGCTGGTTCTGACCCACAGTGACCTGTATAGAGTTTCCAAAGGGTGAGCTTGATTTGCTGACCTTGTGGTTCAAACCGACTTTGCAATCTAGCACATTAACCCACAGTGCCTCACCAGGACTCAGATAAAAGGTTAAAAGTAAGTCAAAGACAGAGGTAAATAGTGATGTATGCTCAACCTTGGAATGACAGGGCTCTGTGATACAGGGATCAAGGCACAGTCTAATTGGGTAAAAGAGTGGCAAATAATATTGTGATGCTTGACTGTCTTATGAATATTGGTTTCCCTTGCCAGCTATTGTAAACTAGAAACTTGCATGGACTAGAAAGGAATATTGGAAAACATGATTACAAAAAGTTTTTAAGCCTGTTTTCGGCCTATAACTGATTGTAATTCCTAAAAGGACTTGTCTAGTGAAATAGGCTTATTTTGGAGACTTTGTAGTGTGTAGGACCTTAGGTGGAATTCTAAGTCCCATCCATAATCTTCTGAGGTGAAATATTCCCACTTGAAAGGACAGGCAGACCAGCCTGGAGCAGCTAGAGGAACAGAAGATACCTCTTGAAAGAAAGATCAGCAGGGAAAAAAAAAAAAAAAAAAAAGGTAGTCTGATTGGCTGCTACAAGAACAAGCAAGTTGTTTTCCTGGGGAGCCATCAAGGCAAGCAATCAAGTCCCTTCAGGATAAACACCCCTTCAAGACTGCAACTCAAAGGGAAACATGTAAGCTTGCTGGCAACTGCAATGGTCTACTGGTAAGTGGAAGTAGGGGAAAGGCAGCAATGAAGATAAGGGCTGAGTTTGACCATGTTCCATAGACTCCCGTTGACCTGGAGATGAGAGAGAGAAGAGGAAGGGCTGGTGGTCTGAAGTGTGGTGAGACCTGGGGACTCCTAAACACATGGACAAGAACCTAGCCATGGAGGGCTAGACTTGAGAGTGAAGCATCCAGCTGATATGAAGTGAGGGGAGACACACAAGAATGCCCAAACTTGGAGATAGCACCCATTTGACCTAGATTCAATGACTTGATGATCAGAACTCAATTAGAGGAAGTTAAAGAAATTTGATCAAGGAAATAAGGGAAAATTACTACAATCTGATGAACTTTGACGTATACTTATGGATGTAGTAGCTCAAAATACCAACTGAGAGGGAAGGAGTCTTCACATCAGGGATCAATCCTATTCCCTCTGTACACACAGTTGATAGGGATGGGAAACTTAGACATGGGCTTCCTAAAATGGGGGGAAGGGGCTATAAAGGCATGAAGTGTCTGGTTTACAAGGTTTCAAGAGGGAACTTAGTTTCAGAGTATGCTAGGGAAGGTAAAATCCCCACTGAAGAATTTTAATCTAGTTGAGACTGGTCTGGTGAAAGAAGATGGGGATAAGATTCTTATGATTTAAGAAGATGGGGATAAGATTCTTATGATTTAATAGTGAGTAGAAATCGACTTGATGGCACTTAACAATTGTTATCATGGAGTTCTGGTGTGGCACTGTGGGTTAATGCACCAGACTGCAAAGCCATTTGAACTGCAAGGTTGGTAGTTCAAGCTCACCAGAAGCTCCTCGGAAATCCTATACAGGATCGCTATGGGTCAGAACTGACTCGATGGCACTTAACAACAACAGTTGTTATCACGACTAATTGTGATAGTCACAACTGTAAAGGTAGATGTTTTGTAAAATAAAGGGGGAGTAGTTAATTCAACATTCCAGGAACAGAGGACCCTAGGGCCATCAAGAAAGAAGAGCATGAGCGGAATGTGGGACCCTATCCAGAGGAACAACAACACCAGAGATGGAGGCAGTGATGAGGACATGGAGAGATAGAGCAGCTGTAGACTCTAGACTCATGAAAAGAGAAAGGCTGTATGCTGGTGGTCAGGAGGCAGGCTTGAAGAATGTGCCCTTGGGTTGTTTAAATGATTATATATTCCTGAGTGTTTTTGTGTACATCAAAGAAAAAAAGCAGACAAACCCAGAAACAGTAGGAATAGAAGCAAATACTGTTGAATGATGATGGAGGAGATTGTAATCCATTGCATGAAACAAAATACGGTAGGATGAGTGCAAAACCGATGTTCTCCCATGTAAACTATCACTCAATTCACAATAAAAGTTAAAAAAAAAGTCAAAAATGATATTTTGTCAGCTTGTCCTTGTTCTTCCCAACATTCTATTTGACTCCCTTTGGATCACCCTGAGCATTCTAGATTAAGGACATAAGGGTGTTAAAGTATTAGATGTCAGTGATGAACACTCTGTCTTGCCATCTACATCTGACAACAGTAATGGATGCTGTTTCCTGGAGTACCCAACAACAACTTACAAGGTTCTGCTTCATCTCTTCTGCTTCCTTGATAAGCTCTACTACTGAGGATTCATCAGGCCCCTTTCCTGCCATGATTTGCCTCATGATCTGTAGACTAAAAGTAAGAGAGACATCATAAAACATATGTATTAATACTCTGCAACTGGTCAGGAAGTACTCTGCAAGGGAGTTAGATGGTGTTGGATATCCCAGGAGTTATGGGAATCCCTGTGGGCATAGAAGGTCTAACTAGAATGATTCCATTCCTAATTGACATTTGTGTTTTAGCTATGCACTCTATGAAGAGTCCATAATGTTCAAAAATTAGGTCTCTAACACCCAGGTCTTCTCTTTGTCCCATCAGAAGAAAGAATATTTTGGTGTGTGACTTTTGGAGAAAAAAGAAGTGGTTCTTGCTGGGCAAAATAACCTACTATTTTCAGACTAAATTCCAGTTATTCCCTATCCCCATTTCTGTCTGTCTACCTGCCCCTACCTGCTTGCTTCTTCATATAAAGACAGCTAGCTGGGGAGGCCACTTATCATTATACCCTTAGGGTAGTTTCCAGAAGGAACCATAGTAGTGCAGTAGGTAAACTGCTTGGCTGCCAACCAAAAGTTCAGAGGTTCAAACCAACCAGTAGAATGATGTGCAATCTGCATCCATAAAGATTTACAGCCTTGGAAACCCTATAGGGTTGCTATAAATCAGAATCAACTCGACAGCATTTTTTTTTCTTCTTCTTGGTTTTGGTAATCCTCAGAGCACGCAAGTCATTAGGAAATTTCTAATAAAATATTAATTAATACCCAAGTCTTTGACTATGAGAAAATATGTTTTTTTCAAACTAATTAATTTATGTTTTTGTTCCTTGTTCTTTTTCTTCCATTTGCTTTTTCTCAGCTCTAAGTAGAGAACCAAAACTTTGTGCTCTCTTGCTTTGAGAAAAGTCTGTGTTTTTAGGTTATAAGCAGACCACAACCTCCTACCTGACTTTTGTTTTTCCAAAGTCTGAGTTCTTGAGATATTTATGATAAGGGTAGACCATGAGTTAGACCCCTTGAAGGAAGATTCCTTGTAACTATTAAGAAACAGAGAGTTGGTAGGTACCTAAGAACAGTCATAAAGATGAAAGACTACAGTCTTCAGTATGAATTATACCTCAACATAAAAATCCTCACTACTGGACCAATGAACAGGATCCTAATAAGTAGAGAAAATATTGATGTTGTCAAGGATTTCATTTTCCTTGGATCTACAACTAACATTCACAGAAGCAGCAGCCAAGAAATGAAATGATATATTGCATTAGGCAAATGTGTGGCACAAGACCTCTTTAAAGTGTTTAAGAGTAACCATATCAGTTTGAGAACTAAAGTGTGCTTGATCCAAGTCTTGGTACTTTCAATAGCCTCATATGCATTTGAAAGTTGGACAATAAATAAGGAAGATCATAAAAGGATTTGATGCCTTTGAATTGTGGTGTTGGAAAAGAATATTGAAGGTACCAGGATCTGCCAGAAGGACAAACAAGTCTGTGTTGGAAGAAGTACAGCCAGAATGCTCTTTAAAAGTAAGAATGGACATGTTATCAGGAGGGGCCATCCCTGGAGAAGGACATCATACTTGTTAAAGTGGAGGGCAGTGAAAAAGATGAAGATCCCCCCAATGAGATGGATTGGCACAGTGGCAGCATTAATGTAAGTGTAACAATTGTGAGGATGGCTCAGGAACAGGCAGTGTTTTGTTCTGTTGTGCATAGGGTCATTATGAGTGGTATTAACTGGATGGCACTAACAACAAAAACAATGAGTGCCCTAGTGAAGAGTCAAGACCTTAGCTATCTTGTATATTGAGAAGGAAGACAATTTGAGCCACTGAAAGATGCTGAAACTGCCATTTGATGTGATGTCAATTGAATTCTTCAGGATAGTGTTGTTGTTGTTGTTAAGTGCCGTCGAGTCAGTTCCGACCCATAGCGACCCTGTACAGGGTTTCCGAGGGTGTAAATCCTTACGGGAGTAGAAAGCCTCATCTTTCTCCCGCGGAGCAGCTGATAGTTTCGAACCACTGACCTTAAGGTTCGCAGCCCAATTCGTAACCACTACGCTACCAGAGCTCCAGGATAGTGTTAGAGAGATAGAAATACCACCTTCAGAAGTGTATAGACCTAGAGATGGAGGATATTTTGAGAAACAATAGCTTCACATTTTGTTGTTTTTGTTTAATAAAGGTTTCTATGATTTTGTAGCAATACTTTCTGACTTATCCTCATATCCTTAAGGGATCCCAGACATGAACAAGAAAGCTATCAGTGTGACTATAATAGACTATAGATTAAAGACCATTTATCTTTCTCCTGGGTGGCATCCTAGTGAGTAAGAGTTTAACTGTAACCCCATAGGATAAGGGTTCTGAATTATTAATTTTATTAAAAGAAAATAAAGGATTCCTTACAACTTGAATTTTTTGGTTACAAATTCATTACATTTGAATTTTTTTGTTACAAATTCACTACAGCTGCATTTCCAAGTCTGATTTTCCTCAAAACAATTATAAATAAGCATTGTAAATCCTGTGGCAACTGAAGTTCTTCAAACTTTTGACCTCCAGCAAATCCTAGAGTAGGTAACCCTTACCTTCTTTGTTTTTCTTCCAAATTAGACATTAACTTCTGTAATAAGAGGTTGTTCTTATCTTCTAGGGGTTTTAGCATCTCTAGCAGTTCCTGCTTCCTTAGCTTTAAGTCCTCATTCAATTCCTTTAAGTAGTTGTCATCTACTTTGTAACTGTGGGAAGAGATAGCAGGAATGTTAGTTTTAGTTTGGGTGAATAGATAGATACCCTCTTCTGTCTCCTGAGTAGTTACTATTTGGCATTTCCCATCAATGACTCACCTAGTTTTTGAGGGCAAGTATGATCCTGAAGAGTTTGCACCATTCATCATCTTGAAGGGGGATTTCTACTTTAAGAATAAAGAGTTCTTCTTAAAATACACATACCTTCTTTTCCCATCTAGTTAAGTCATCATTTTTGTATTGCTAGTCTTGAAAGTCTTGAAGCATTGTACTGATCTTAGCTACAGTTTGAGGTCATAATGGCCCTACGACCACAAAATCAACAGGTATCATAAATAGCTCCACCATCACTGGAAGCTTGTTGACTGGAAATATTACTAACAACTCATACATCCAATTGTTTCTTTTCTTAGCATTACAGATTCCAAAATCTTTCATTCCGAAGTCTTTGATTGAACAGGAAAAAAATAATCACAGCATAGCTACATTATAGAATTCCTATTGTGTTAATGGTGGCCTATCAAAAAGAACTCATTAATACCATCTTCCATGGCAACACACCTTCATGAAGTGCCTACTATGTGTAGAACACATTAATGGATTCTGTAAATAAAGGTAAAAACAGCACCTACCTTCTGGGCACCTTAGGAGAATGAAGGGTGCTTTTAACAGGCATTTCAAAAAATAAAAGATGAACTGGCAAATACAGGGTATAGATATAATGTTGAGTCATATAACACATGAGTCAATTTCCATTATTTTTTTACCTATGAAACTTGACGTATCACAACAACAAGGTAGAAGACTATTGGACATGCAGTGAGAGAATATAATTTTTCCAAGATCCATACCACCAGTATGCAAAGACATCCACAACTGGCTCTTTCCTGAAAGGCTCACCTCCAGATTCTGATTCTACTTCTATTTTTCTCTAGTCCAAACTCACATCTCTTGGACCTTAAAATCTCCTATTTTCATTTATTTCACTTAATGAACAGAAATATAACCCAGAATATTTCCCCATGTCCTTTAAACACAGTTTAAATGTAGTACTTTTAACATCAGAACTGTGAATTAAGTATATCGATTTCAAATATTAACAGAGCATATCTAGACATTGCTAGGGGTATTCTCTAAAGTGACAAATGCTATATCTTTTGGGAAGTCTTAAAGGAAGAATGTTGTATTAGAAGTAACAGAAAATTTAGTTTATCAGGCCTTGGTTTGAATCTCCTCTTTACTAACTAAAACAACTTTGAGCAAGTTAATAAATTACCTGAGCCTCCGTTTCTAGTTTTATATAATGGGAATGATGATACTGACCTAATATATTTGTTATGAGCATTAAATGTAATATTATGTAAAGTACCTGGTGCATGTTAAGTGTTCACATTTTCCTAGAGTTTTGTTTGTTTGGTATAGGTTTGGTGGTGGTTGTTAGGCACTGTCAAGCCGGTTCTGACTCATAGCCACCTGTATAATGTGTCTGAGGCTTTATGGGAGCAGAAAGCCTCTTTCTCTAGTGGAAGGATTAGTAGATGTGAACTGCAGACCTTGTGATTATGGTAGATGTGAACTGCTGACCTTGTATTCAATACTTAGCCTACAGAATCATCAACGCTCCTTGGTTTGGTTAGGAATTACTTGGTGCCTCAAGTAAGCAGTCAGATATCAAAAAAATCCGCACCCCCCCCAAAAAAAAACCTGAGTTATATGATGACACTGATGAAGCTTTAGAGCCCTTCAGTATTACAGACCCTCGTTCAAACATTGTTTACCTCATTTTGTAGTTGTAATTTTATTTTTTTTTGGAAAGAGACCCCCAACCTCAAACTACATACACTTCAAGGATACCTATCTTTCCTAAGCATCCTTTACATCAAAACTTCTCTTTAGGCAGTCTCTCAAAATATTTTTTCTAAAGCATACATGTGTTACTTGAAAGGTTTGTGTGATATCTGGTATGTTGTTGTGTGCCGTGAAGTCGGTTCCGGCTCATAGCCACCCTGTACAGGGTTTCCGAGGCTGTAAATCTTTATGAACAGAAAGCCTCATCTTTCTCCCGTGGAACAGCTGGTAATTTCGAACTGCTGACCTTGCAGCTCATAGCCCGATTCATAACCACTACGTTACCTGAGCTCCTTGATATCTGGTATAGTATGACATTAATTAAAAAGCCATCCCAGGTGAAGTGATATGTAATTCATAATGGCTGCATAAGAGCTCTCATGCAAAGTTTGAGTGGAATGAAGGTAAGCAAATTTCTTAGATGAAAATAAGAAATTAAGTGGTCAGACAGTGTTTAATATTATTAGTAGCTTCTAAAACTGTAGGTATGAGAGTTGATAGCAGATAGTAGAGGACAAAAATGGCCTTGATCACTAAAGCATAACCTCTTTAAATTTCATGTTGTGACATTTGGTTGGAAAAACTATATTAGAATTTAAAATATTTAATGGGCTGGCAGCATCCCAACTCACCTTCCTTTCTGTATTTGCTTAAGAATAATTGGCAGCAGAAAAACACTTGCTATTCTGATGCGCTCTTTTCTATAGCCAATCAGCACTTCTTATTTCCCAACATTCCAATGCCCATTTCTTCAATTTGCAACAGAACTTCCAAGGAGAATATTTACCTTGCAACACAGTATGGAGATTTTATAGTGAAAAACTTTAAAAATAGCAACATTGAGACGAGATCACTTTTGCATTTTATTAGCTTCTGAGGTAGAAGGAAGAGAGAGTCAGATCACTTTTGCATTTTATTAGCTTCTGAGGTAGAAGGAAGAGAGAGTCAAGATCAGGGTTGTGGAAACTTTTATCTGCCAAGGGCCATTTGGATATTTATAACATCATTTGCAGACCATACAAAATTATCAACTTGAAGACTAGCCTGCTATATTTGGTCAAACATTTAATTAACTCACCCTAATTTGATGGCTGGAACTGCTTCTCTTTGGTGAGGCATGTGATGTCAGCTGGTATTGAAGATGTTGCCACTCACAACTGTTTTGTGACAGTCAATCTGGAGCACAGTCGATTCTTTGCTATGGTAAGTTTTGAAAAGAATTCCTCACAGTAGTAAGTTATTCTGAATACAGATATGCATTTTAATTCCTGTCTCCTCAAAGTGGGAAATTCATCATTACTTGTTGTTGTTGTTAGGTGACATTGAGTTGGTACCGACTCATAGCAACCCTATGCACAACAGAACGAAACACTGCCCAATCCTGGGCCAACCTTACAATTGTTGCCACGCTTGAGCTCATTGATGCTGCCACTTTGCCAATCCATCTCGCTGGAGGTCTTCCTCTTTTTCTCTGACCCTCCACCTTACCAAACATGATATCCTTCTCCAGCGACTGGTCCCTCCTGACAATATGTCCAAAGTGTGAAAGATGAAGTTTCGCCATCCTGGCCTCCAAGGAGCACTCTAGTTGCACTTCTTCTAACACAGATCTGTTGGTTCTTTTGGCAGCCCATGGCACTTGCACTATTATCCTCCAACACCATAACTCAAAAGCATCAATTTTTCTACAGTCTCCCTTATTCACTGTCCAGCTTTCGCATGTGTATGAGGTTATTGAAAATACTGAGGTTTGGACCAGGCGCATCTTAGTCTTCAAGCTGACATCTTTGCTCTTCAACACTTTAAAAAGGTCTTGTGCAGCAGATTTTCCTAACGCAATACATCGTTTGATTTCTTGTCTCCTGCTTCCTTGAGTGTTGATAGTTGATCCAAGAAGAATGAAGTCCTTGACAACTTCAAGCTTTTCTCTGTTGATAAGAATGTTGTTTATTGGTCCAGTGGTGAGGATTTTTGTTTTCTTTACATTGAGATGCAATCCATACCGAAGGCTGTGGTCTTTGATCTTCATCAGTAAATATTTTAAGTCCTCTTCACTTTCAGTAAGTAAGGTTGTATCATCTGCATATTGCAGGCTGTTAATGAGTCTTCCTCCAATCCTGATGCCACGGCTTTTTTCATATAACCCAGTTTCATCACTGCTTATGTAATGTTTAAATAACTGAAGCAGTATGAGATTATTATATCTAGCTTTCAGCTCATCATCGCTTTGCAGCTGAATGGATTACATATTGTAGGTTATCAGGCACATCAGCTGGTTCCACATTGAACAGTGTAGCAAAGATGTTTAATTCCATTTGTTTACTTTACATGTCCTTGAATCTTTCATTAAATGCCTTAATTAGTTTCGCACATTCATCAATATATTCAAGTGTCCTAGAAGGCATTTGTCTTTCCAAAGTGGGGAAGTGCACCATGTTATGGAGTCCTGGTGTGGTGCTGTGGGCTAATGCATCAGACTGCAAAGTCACTTGAACTGCAAGGTTGGTGGTTCAAGCTCACCAGCTGCTCCTTGGAAACCCTACACAGGGTCGCTATGGGTCAGAATCGACTCAATGGCACTTCACAACAACAACATTCCTTTCAAGTTGCACTTTCCACAATCATAGGATAAGCACTTGACCACAAGGTTGGTTTAAACCACAAGGTCAGCAGTTCAAATTCACCAACCACTCCTCAGAGACCCTACGCAGGTTTTCTATGTGTCAGAACTGACTCGACAGTACTTAACAGCAACAACAACAATTTAACTTCTAATTATTTCATGTTTGAAAATAAGGAGCTGACTTATTGGTGACCATGCACATCACCCATAAAGAGAAGTGGCCAAAGAACATCAATGAAGTGGCGAGCTAAGCCCTGCATCGTTCAGCAGAGTACTGTGAACCCAGGTGGAGACTTAGTCTGGCCAGCAGTGAGGCAGGACCTGGGGACTCATGGGCTCAGAGTCAGTGACACAGCCACAGAAGACTAGAGTGGAGAGTGAAGTGACCAGCTGATAAGAAGAGGATTGACAGACACAAGAACACCCACACTTGCAGATGATACCCATTTGACCTGGCTTCAATGACTGGATGAACAGAGCTCAACCCGAAGAAGAAAGAATAGGAAGAAAAAGAAAAAAAAAGCATCATCTGATCCAACTTGATGAACTTGACCTACACCTATAAATGCAGTAGCTCAAAAAAGGAAACAAATCCTGGCTCCAAGAATTATTCCCAACCCCTCCACACAAAGAGTGGATAGGGATGGGCAACTTGAACATTGGCTACCAAAAATGGGAGAAGGGATACAAAGGCAAGAAGTGACTGGCTTACAAGCTTTCAAAAGGGAACCTAGATCCACAGGGCAGGGAGAATAGTAGAGTCTCCAGTGAGTAGTACCCAACCTGTCTAGGAAGGGCTGATGAAAAGAAATGCAGATGGGTCTCTTGTGATGCAATGGTGAATAATTGTTACCAGGACTGATTGTGAGGACTGGAAATGTAAAGGTGGATATTTTATAGCAAGGAGGGGAGTGATTAACCTTTCAGTCTAGCAGTGGAGGGCCCTGGGACCATCAATGGAGAAGAGCAGAGAGTGGGACCCCACCCAAAGAAGCAGTGAGGCCTGAGATGGAGGCAGAGAAGATGATGTGAAGAGATGGAGTGGCTGGGGACTTGAGATCCAGAGAGGGAAAGGAGCTGTGTGCTGAGGACCATGGGAGGGGGTGGTGGTGGTAATACCCTTTGGTTGGGTTATGATGCATGGATGGGATGGTAACTATGGCAATGAAACGATGTATGATAGAATGAATGTAAAACTAATGTTTCCCCATGTAAACTATCACACAATACACAATAAAACATTTATAAAAAAGAAAGAAAATAAAGAGCTGAGAAGCTGGTTGGGGCCCTGCAGCTTGACATTCAACTCTGAGAGGCACTTGGTAACATCCACCATAAGCGCTAGATCACACAGCCACTTGCTATCATTGAGTTTCCTGACAGGTTTTCCCTTCATCTCCATGAACTGTTTGATTTCATCCCATAATTCGTAAAAACCTCATGAGCATGTTCCCATGACTCAGCCACCGCACTTCATAGTAATAAATAAGATCACCATACTCAGAATCAAGATCATTATATCATTCAGTAACTCCTTAAACTGGCAGCTGTTAAACCTTCTGCTTTTGACAAAATTTATACATGACACTACTGTTGACATCACGTTGTTGAGCCACAGCAACTATGCACAAAGACTTTCTTGGTGTATGATGCAGTGGCATATAATTAAATCACTTGGATCAAGACTGAGACGAATCAGTTCATTCTTGACAAATGAAATTAATCCTTTTTACAAGCCTACCATGGCTGGAGTTCAATCTATAGTAAGGCCACTTAACATTCCAAATGTTAGCTAAAGTTTTTTCCCTGATAAAACAAGTCTCTCGAACAGGTCCTCAACTCTTGTAATGCATGGCTTCCAGTGACAGCAGTGCCTTTCGTGTGTCAAACTCTTCATGTATCCCATGAAAGAAAATGACCAGTTGGGCAGTACTTGTTATATCTGTTACCTTGTCATAAGTCAGAGAGATCATTGGAATTCTCCTGCAGAATCTTTGGATGTCTTTTCAATATCTTGTGTTAAGTCAGTAATTCAATCTGAGATAGTTCTCTGAGATAAACTAACAGTCTGAAACAATTTTACTTTGGTGCTAACAACTCCACAGCAGCCACCATGCACTCTGTCACCAACTCTCCCTCTACATGAGACCTCAGCTTCTTTGCGATTAGCTCACTCATTTCATAACTTGAATTAATAATGTTGTCTTTGTCACGAGGCCTAGTGAAAGTGGCTTGTTGTGATTCCAAATTTCACTGAAGAACACTGATTTTATCCAGATACATGTGGCCTACCAATTCATTGAGTTTAGCATGTTTTGAGCTTAATGACGCTCCAGATTGGCTTTTCTCATTACTGCTAATGTATCACCATAAAGAAGGCACACAGGTTTGCCTTCAACTTCAACAAAAAAAAAGGCATCATTTGTCCATTTCTATTGGGAAGACTGACAACACTCTGCATCAACTTTTTTCTTTGTAGTCGCCATTTGTAGAATGTCATACCACTTAAGTTTGAATAGCTATTCAGTTTGTGGGTCACCAGCAATGCTTTGATCACAGTTCCAATCCTGCATCTTGGACTTGGAACATACCCAATATTTGCATCATCCACTCTTCAGGTCTTTTCTGTAATTAACTGTAATTTCCTTGATTGTCATGTGAGATTCAGTTTTTTTGAGAGCTATTGATTATGGATGTGTGGATAAAGATTGTATTGGAGTTATTGCCTGTGTTGACAAAGAAGTTGACAACTTCATCGTCAGTCATCGGAGGAAAGGTCATTAGCTTTGTGAGGAATCATCTCATCACATCTTGTCTCATCATCACTAGATTGCTGTAGTTTCACCACAGTAGGTTAACACTTTCGCATATTGTATACACTTCCAGCCTATTTGGCACTGACTGTTCTCTGAGTCACTGCAAAACAGACAGATGGACCTTGGGCAGCTAACAAGAAGTGTATGTATCTGTTTTGTCAGGTACTCGTATGTGTCCTGTCTATCCCGTAATGGATGTTCCTTGTTATCCCTTAAAGTTTACGTTATTATTATAGTAACTGTAATATAAATTTGTGTTGCTATGAAAAAGCTCCTAGACTTACTGAATTTTAAGCCCCACCTGGCATGACCAGACCAAATGATTTTGTGGGCTTTATATGGCATGCGGGCTGGACATTCCTCACCTCTGCTATGGTAGATGGGAAGAGAAGGGAAGTTGAGCACTGATTTTTCCTGTAGTAGAAAGTCAGGGCATCTGCTGATTGAGAAGGTGTGATAGGAAACCTCGGGACACGGAAGACTTGAGATTTGCATTTGGCACTGTGAGCAGTGGAATAGGAAGCCAACTAGGTAGGGTAGAGTAAAAGGTTTGCCAAGTATGCTAAGGGTCAAGGTGAGCTGGTAATTGCAGGATTGTCATGGCATGAATCAGCTGTGATACAGTTTTCTCAGGCAGTACTTGGCAAACTAGAAGCAATTGTAGAGCGAACAGATGGTTGTTTTGACTCAGGGCTGCAACTTGGCAGAATGGATAAAGGGGTTGTCAAAAGGTACCATGGAGTTCAGACTACCAAGGAAGAAAATGAAGACAGGTAGTGGCCAAGAGAAGGTGAACCAAGAAAACCTTAGATTGAGGGATGTGGGAGTGAAAGAATAGGATATAGTTAGTAAACACACTTCTTATGAAATAATTTGTAGAACCTCTTATCACTTTATATAAATTATAGTAGCAATTCGTAATTTTTTCTGCAATAAACTTTATATCTGTTGCTTTTTGTCACTGCATAATATTCATTGCAATTCATGTGGCACCTCAAAATAGGTCTTATAACAAGCTATTCACAATGACCTCATCCAACATTACAGCATTTGATTTTAGTATTTGTTAAGAAAAAGTGTGATTGCTCTATAATTAGAGAACTCAAGAGAAATACATTTTAGTGTTAGTTTTACCAGTAGAAAATCAGATTAGTCTAATTAAACCAAGAATAGATATAATTATTTTCATATTAAAGCAAAAATCCAGAAGCGTTCCTATCCTCACTTCCCTCAGCTTTGGTTGTAGCACAAAATTACAGAATTCCACAAGGGGAAAAAAATCATGAGAACTTTATGGTCCTTTCTGACCCAGAACCAATTCAACCCTTAAGGGGATTATAAGAATTCCACCAACTAAAATAAGGCGAACCTTACTGGAGAAATCATAATAGCAAAACTTATAGGCTCTTAAAGATCAAACACTGTGCCGTCTCTGAGAATAATTTTGTCCTCCATCTCAGCCCCTGCTAGGCTTAATCTATATAGAAGAGAACTGAGGCATTTGAAGATGATTGAGACAAATTTTGGAACTCTTGAATTCTCTTAGGAGTCCTGGGGTAGGTATTGCAACTAGTTAACATACTTGGCTGTTAACGGAAAGATTGGCGTTTCAAATCCATCCTGAGGCAGCTTGGAAGGAAGTCCTGGCAATCTGCTTCTGAAAAGTCAGCCCTATGGAGCACACTTATAACCTGAAACACTTGGGAGCCCCATGGAGTCTCAGTCTTTGCTTTGTTTTGTTTTCATTCTCTAGTGTGTGACACTTCTTAGTCTTCGGTCACGCATTCTCTTAATGTCCAGATACTTAGCAAAATGTTCTCAAATCTTTAAACTTAAAGCTTTTTCAAGATGTGGAAGCAAGGATAGTTTTTAGGGACTCTTTCACAGACTCCTCAGTTTCCACAAGTACTCTGCCTGAGAATACTCTTCCTCCCCTTTTCCCACCATCCCTTTCCTAATCATTCTCCTCCCACTTGTTAGAAAGCAATACATTTCAGTCCTTTGAAATCTTATTCCAATGACTTACCTTCAGGGTGAGTAAGGAACTGCAGAGCACTAAATTAACTACAACACAAAATGTTGGTGTTGGGGTTAAAGAGAGTGAATGATTGTTTATGACTTGATTATAACTCAGGTCAGAAGGTTTCCAAAGTTTTGTTTTCTATAAAATTGAAGGAAGACCTATTTAAATTGTCTGTTTAAATTTATTAAGATAAATTCGTTAAAAACAAGTGTTGGTGGCAAATCACCATATGATTTTTGGCTTATAATTCAGAAGGAGTTGAAAAATTTGAGTGACACTAATACAACCAAACACCTTCCATTCCCATCTACTTATTTGTATAAACATGGTTTCTCAGTGGGTGTTTATGCAAATCAAAAAATATGAATAAAGTTGATGTTGAAGTCTGTCTTATTCTAGCAATGAGTAATATTCATCTATGAATACATGCACAAACTGGGGAAAAGAATCCTATCCATCAAATTAATAGAAGCATTTCCAAAATAATTTTATTTGATATGCTTAAAAATTCTTTGTGAAAATGTGTAATATACTTATGCTTTGTCAAGCATACATACATAGTCATGCATATATCTTTCAGAGAGGTATGATAAAAAAAAGAAATTTAAGCATAAAGCACATTGCATTCAAATAAAGTACCGTGGGGTAAGTAGGATGGAAACATGACACCAAAGGAAGAAGGAAAAAAAAAATGTAAAAATTTTGACTGTTAAAAGTACCTTGTTAATTTATTTAGATTTCATTGAATATGGGTACTTAAGTTTTATTGTATATATTGCAAAGTGATACCACAGATTTATATGGAAGTGTCAAAATTTGATAACCATTCAAACTGATAATAAACAATTTCGTTGTCAACTTAAGAACATATCAAAAGGTACCTAATTTTTCAAAAATTTTTTAAGGCAGTCATTCTCTGGGTTTGAAGTATTAAGTATTAAGTATTAAGGAATCACCAGGGGAACTTGCACAAACCTCAGATTTCCAGGCTCATCCCCCAGAGACTCCTTCTCTAGAGAGCTGGATGATCTGCCTATTCGTGAGGGATCCCTGGTGATTCTGATGTGTGATGTGCAGACCAACCCTTTAAAAATACTACTCCAAACTCCCTTCTTAGATCACAGTGTATCAACAGAAAACTGCCTTCTTGAATTTTTTTTCTGATTTCTCTACCTTCTCTGGGTCATATTTTCTGACACGGTCACCTTTCACTTTTGGGATTCCCTGAGGATGTTTTATAAAACCCAATCCAGCATTTGTAAAGAAATTACTCATTTACATCATTGAAATTACATCATTCCATGACCAACATCATCTCATAGCCACATATAAATTTCTTTCAGAATTAGATACTAAAAATATATGTTGCATTTCCAGGAACTCTTGGTATGCATTTTTTCCTTGGGGGCAAATGAATAGTTTTCTTTTTCTTTTCTGCTGGTTTACTAGGAATCTCAGAGGCAGTTTTGTAACTTTGGCTATGTGGATCCTAATTCCCTATTTAGGCCTTCTATTCTAATTAATATTTTCTTTGTTCTGATTTTTCAAATCCGATTTTCCTTATTTTTTATTATTATTTTAGTAAATTACCTCATATCCTTTGTAAAGAAGTATAAGCAAATACAAATTAATCTTTATATGTTGAAAATGTGTTTACAATAGATTGTAATCAAAAGAATTTTCTAGTTTATGCCTACAAATTTTACAAAAAATTTCAACTGTACCATAAAATAGACTAGTATAATGTAACCTCTTATACACATCAGCCCAAAGTCAACATTTGTGAAGATTTTGCATAAAATCTTGACTAATTTTAAAGTTTACCTAACATTAGATAGCTAGTTAAGAGCAAAGTAAAATCTGTAACTTCTGACTCTTTATACCCGTTTTCTGGAATCCCTTCTGGCACAGTGGTTAAACATGGGGCTACTAACAGGAAAGGTGATGGTTTGAACCAACTTTGAATTGGAATCTACTAGGTCAGCAGTTCGAAACTACCAGCTGATCCGCGGGAGAAAGATGAGGCTTTCTGCTCCCGTAAAGATTTACAGCATAGGAAACCCTGTTCAGGGTCGCTATGGGTCAGAACCGACTCAACGGCACTTAACAACAACAACAACAACAACTTGTTGGTAGTGGGTATTGGTCTGGGTACTCTGATTTTAGTGACCTTTCCAGTACATGCTATTGTTGTTGTTAAGTACCATTGAGTTGATTCTGACACATAGAAAGCCTGTTTAGGGTTTCTGAGAAGTGACTGCTGGGTTTGAACCACTGACCTTGCAGTTAACAGTTCAGTGCTTATCCTACAGCACCACACCTGGATTCCTGCAGCACACTATAGAGCTATTATATTATTTATCATAATATTTCCTTGTTTGCCTATTTCTTGCTAAAAAGAAAAACATTAAGCTAGTGAGATGTTCAATTCTATAAATAGAGCAGCCTAATTTTTATAATGCATGTAATAAACCATGCTTAATTATATGGTCTAAAATTTGGTCTATTCAGCAAAGATGCAGACCTTGAAGAAGGCTGACATATGGAAATGGTTAGCATGACATTAAAAACTGCCAACAACCTTCAATCATCATTACTCACAGTAAGTCCCAGTGAATAATGGATGGTCAGAGTTGGGCTTCAGCTGCTCAAGTACACCAGTGATAATCTCATAGAAGGGAAGCTGCTGCCCACATCCATTTCTAGAGGCTGGTAGACTATCTTAGTTTCTCTGTTTAATTGAAGGTAGTCAGATCATCTTGAAAGATAGGAATTGCATTGTAAGAATGAAATAAATTTTCAAAGGATCAGGGTTAGACTCTTGGAACTATGCAATGTCAGAGTCTGCCAACCTATGTTTGAACAGCTGATCAAAGTAGCCAATAAAGCATAGTCAACAAAGACAATATTCTGCATCTTACTCAGTGTAGCAACTGGGATCTTAAGCTCATGAGCAGCCATCTAAGAAGCAACTGGTTTCTCCCTGTCTGGAGGAAAGAAGAGTGATGAGAATAGAAGACACTTGGAAACAATTAGTCCCATGGACTAATGGACTATGTGAACATCAGTTTCCATGACCCTGAGGCCAGAAGAAGTATATGGTACCCTGTCACCACTGCCAATTGTTCTAAAAGGAATCATATTGGAAGGTCCTGAATACAATGGGAGGAAATCTGGGACAAATTCATAATAATAAAAAGATACTGGTTAATTGCTGGTGGGAATGCAAAATGGTCCAACCTCTCTGGAAAACAGTATGGCACCTCCTCAGAAAGCTGGAAATAGAAATACCAGCAATTCCTCTACTTGGTATATATCCACAAGAAATATAAGCTATAGTATGAGTAGATATATATTCACATCAATGTTCATAGCAGCACTATTTACAATAGCAAAAAGATGGAGACAGCCTAAGTGTCCATCAGTGGCAGAAGGGATAAACAAACTTTGGTACATACACACAATGGAATATTATGCTACCTTGAATAACAAGGAAGCTGTAAGCCACCACATAACATGAATGAACCTTGAGGACATTATGCTGAGTGAAATTAGTCATAAAAGGACAAATATTACATAAGACCATTATTGTAAAATCTTAAGAAAAGATACCCATGCTAAAAGGGAAAAAAAAAAAAAAAAATCTTTGTTGGTTACCAGGTTGGGGTAGGTGGTGGCTTGTGAAGGTAGAGGGAGGCAACAGTAGAGCACAGGGTAGGGGACAGACACCTCAAAGTTTGGGTGTTGAGGAGGACAATACACAAGAAGGGGGAGGGGTAGAAAAACAAGGTAGATAGGGGAACACTGAGACAGGTTTGCATGGGTCAAATGGGACAGAGGTAAATAGGGATGCAAGCTCAACCTTGGAACAACAGGGCTGTGTGATACAGGGATCTAGGCATAGTTTGAAAGGGGGAAATAATATTAGAATGCTTGACAGTCTTATGAATATTGTTTTCTCTTGCCTGCTATTGTAAAACAGACACTTGAGTGAGATAGAAAGGAATGTCAGGAAACATGATTACAGAAAGCTTGTAAGCATGTCTTCACCCTATAACTGATTGGAATACCTAAAAGGGGTTCTAGAACTTGCCCAGTGAACTAGGCCTCTTGCAGAGCCTTTGTAGTATGTATGACCTTAAGTGTAATCCTGGGCCCCATCCAGAACCTTCTGAGGTGGGACATTCCCACAAGAAAGGATAAGCAGACCAGTCTGGAACAGCTAGAGTGACAGAAGATACATCTTCATAGAAAGATCAGCAGGAAAAAAAACAACACAAAAATGGCAGTATGATTGGCTACTACAAGAATAAGCAAATTGTTCTCCGAGAAGCCATCAAGGCAAGCAATCAAGTCCTTCAGAACAATTCCCCCTCTAAGACTGAAACTCAAAGGGAACACATGAGCAGGCATGTAAGCTTGCTTGTGACCACATTGGTCTACTAGTGAGTAAAAGAGGGGGAAAGGCAGCAATGAAGAAGTTGGCTGAGTTCAAACACATTCCACATAGACTCCCGTTGACCTGAAGATGAGAGAGAGAAGAGGAAGGGCTGGTTGGTCCAAAGTATGGTGAGACCTGGGGACACCTGAACCCATGGACAAGGACATAGCCACAGAGGGCAAGAGCTGAGAATGAAGCATCAAGCTGATATGAAGTGGGGGGAGATGCACAAGAACACCGGAACTTGCAGATAGTACCCATCTGACCTAGCCTTGATAATCAGAACTCTACTAGAGGAAGATAAAATAAATTTTTTATAAAGGAAATGAGGGTAAATTGCTATAATTTAATGAACTTGACCTATACATATGGAGGTAGTAGCTCAAAATACCAACAGAGAGGGAAGGAGTCTTCACATCAAGTATCAATGCTATCCTCTCTGTATAAAGGGTAGATAGGGACGGACAACTTAGATATTGGCTACCTAAAATGAGGGGGTGATAAAGGCACAAAGTGACTGGCTTACAAGATTTCAAGAGGGAATTTAGTTTAAGAGTGTGTGGGGGAAGATAGAGTCCCCACTGAATAGTTTTCATCTTGTCCACATGGGTCTGGTAAAAAGAGATGGGGATAAGATTCTTATGAGTCAATAGTAAATAATTGTTATGATAACTAATTGTGATGTCACAATTGTAAAGGTAGAAGTTTTATAACAAAATGGGGGAGTAGTTAATCTTACAGTCCAGAAATAAAGGACACTAGGACCATCAACAGAGAAGAAGAGCACAAGCGGAATGTGGGCCCTTATCCAGAGAAGCAGCAACAGGATACCAGAGATGGAGACAGAGATGGGGACATGGATAGAAGGAGGGAGTAGAGAGAGACTGAGAACTTGCGGCCAGGAGGCAGACTTGCAGAATGTGTCCTTTGGTGGTTTAAATTATTATATATTTTGGAGTGTTTAAAAAAAAAAAATCTAAAATGAATAGAGAAATACTGTTAACTGATGGTACATGGAGGGGATTATAATGTTTCATTATAATATAATGAAATAAAGTATATGATTTATTGAATGTAAAACTGTTGATTTGTCCTGTAAACTTTGACTCAATTCACAATAAAAACTTAAAAAAAAAAAAAAGATACTGGTTTAACAAAGACTGATGGAACTCCAAAATATGGTCCTTGGTCACCCCTCAGATCTGCAACTGATCTCACCCCTATTGCTCAATTTTCAGCCAAGCAATAGATAGGGATATAAGGGGGGACACACTAATAAGGTACACACACCTTAAAATGGTTAACCATGTGAGATCAAAATGGCAGCATTTCCCCAAGAACAAAATTCAGAAGGGTTGAGAAAGAAAGTGAAATGGAAACAAGAAACACAAGGAGGAAGTGGAATAAGTGACTTAGGAATTGCAATAGAGATAAAAGCAAGTGTGTGGTTTGTTGAATGTAAAATTGATCTGCTCTGTAAACTTTCAGTCAATTCACAATAAAAGCTTAAATAAACAACAAAGTAGAAAATAGAGATAAGTATTAAGTATTGAAAACGCTAAATACTGGTTAGAGTACTTGTTGGAGCTTCACAATGCTGGTGAAAGTGAAATTAGTACATTTCTGAAAAGCAATTAAACAATAAACAGCATGTTATTGTTAAGTGCCATGGAATCGATTCCGACCCATAGTGACCCTGTATAGGGTTTCCAAGGAGTAGTGAAACAGCATATTAGTAATCTCAAAAATAAAGGTATTACAAAATCTTGACAAATGTTGACTTTGGGCTGATTTGGATAAGGGGTTTCATTATACTAGTCTTATTTTAGGGTACAGTTGAAAATTTTATAAAATTTGTAGAAATGTTTGTAGTATTTTACTTAGGGTTTCTAATTTTTGTCATTAATTTTAAGGAAATATAGTTGTTGTTGTTGTTGGGTGCCATCGAGTCGGTACCAACTCATAGCAACCCTATGCACAATAAAACGAAACACTGCCCTGGGCCAACCTCACAATTGTTGCCACACTTGAATCCATTGATGCTGCCACTTTGCTAATCCATCTCGCTGGGATCTTCCCTTTTTTCTCTGACCCTCCACCTTGCCAAACATATCTTTCTCCAGCAACTGGTCCCTCCTGACAATATGGCCGAAGTATGAAATCTGGCCATCCTGGCCCCCAAGGAGCACTCTGGCTGTACTTCTTCCAACACAGACCTGTTTGTTCTTTTGGCAGCCCATGGTACTTTCAGTATTCTCGTCCAACACCATAGCACAAATGCATCAATTCTTCTACCATCTTCCTTATTCACTGTGCAGCTTTCACATGCATATGAGGTTATTGAAAATACTGTGGAAATGCAGTAGTCCTTCTTTATCTGAGAGTTTCATTTTCCACAGTTCAGTTACCCATGGTTAACTGTGGTCTTTAAATGTTAATTGGAAAATTGCAGAAATAAACAATTGAAAAGTTTTATATTGCACCATCCTGAGTAGCACAGTGAACTCTCATGCCAATCTGCTTGTCATATCTGGACTGAGAATCATCCTTTTGTGTCCAGCATGTTCACATACATGTTGCCCATCTGTTAGTCACTTAGTAGCCATTCTGCATAGCAGTACTGTGTTCAAATAACTATTATTTTTCATGATAGTTGTCCTATTTTATTATTGGTTATTTTGTTAATCTTTTGCTGTGCCTACTTTATAAATTTGGGGTCCTGGTGTGGTGCTGTCAGATAAGATAAGCACTTGACCATAAGGTCAGTTTGAACCACAAGGACAGCAGTTCAAATTCACCAGCCACTCCTTGGAAACCCTATACAGGATCACTATGAGTTGGAACTAACTCAATGGCACTTAACGATTTATAAATTAAACATTATCATAAATATGTATGGATAGGACAAAAGACAACATATAGAAGGTTCCATACTGTCTGTAGTTTCAGGCAGTCACTTGGGGGGGGGGTCTTGGGCCATTTTCTCCATGGATATGGGGCCTACTCTATCAATATAGAGGTTAGTGAACATTCATTAGAGAGTCACAATTATTGGAAACAGCAACTGTCTAACAATAGAGAAATAGGTGAATAAATTCTAATATATTCATTCAATGGCATGCAATGAAGCCATTAAAGACATGTTTTGAAGAATGTAAAATAAAAAACAAAGTAGAAAAAAATATAATATGAATTAACAAAGAATTCAGTACAGTATAGTCTAGATGTGTGTGTGTGTGTTTAAAAAGACTAGAAGAAAATGCACTAAAAATGTTCATAGTGATTACATTTTTTCCTTGATTATCCTGAACTTTCCAAATTTTCAATAGTGAGCAGATATAATCTTTTTAAATTAAAAATAAGTTTTCTTATTATAAAACCAATACATGCTAATTTTAAAAGTAAAAGTACAGTTAAAAGGGAAAATATATTGAAACACCTATATTCAGAAAAAAATAATAGTCCTGGTATAGTCAAACCAGTTATTCTTTGAGAAACCATTATGGGGTCATTATGAGTCAAAACTGACTTGAGGGCACTTCACAACAACAACAATACTGTAGGATGTGCAAAGAACTGCTAACCTCAAGGTCCAAAGTTCAAATTTACCAGTTGCCTCTGGGAGAAAGAGGAGGCTTTGTGCTCCCATAAGGATTTATAGTCTCAGAAACCCTATCAAGGGTCATTATGAGTTGGAATTGATGGCAGTGTGTTTGGCTTTTGGTTTATACCTGGCTCAATCAGAGAAACTGTTGTTGTTAAGTGTTGTTGAGTTGGTTCCAACTCATAATGACTCTGTATAAGGTTTCTAAGGAGCAGATGTACCTCTGACCTTTCAGTTAGCAGTCCAGCACATTATCCTACAGTGCCACACTGGGATTCCATCAGAGATTAGTATATAAAAATAATTAGTATAATGAGCTCCCTCGAGTACAGCAGTCAAAAGTCAACATTTATTAAGATTTTGCAACATCTTTATTTTTAAGGTGTTGATATGTGGTATATTGTCTAATTGTTTTCCAGAAATGTATCAACTTCACTTTTATTTGCACTGTAAAGCTCCCATAAGTGCTCTAACTACTATTGAGTAGTTTCCAATGTTTGACCAAAAGTCTTGTTGTTAGGTGCCATCAAGTCGGTGCCGACTCATAGCAACCCTGTGCACAACAGAATGAGACATTGGCCGGTCCTGTGCCAACCTCACAATTGTTGTTATGCTCGAGCCCATTGCTGCTGTCACTCATTGGGGATCTTCCTCTTTCTTACTGATCCTCCACTTTACCAAGCATAATGTCCTTCTCCAGGTATCCTTGTCCATGTCATCCTCCTGATAACATGTCCAAAGTATGAGAGACGAAGTCTAACCATCCTGATTTCTAAGGCTGCATTTCTTCCAAGTTTAGATTTGTTTGTTTTACTGGCAGTGCGTGATACTTTCAATATTCTTCTCCAACACAATTCAAATCCATCCATTTTTTTACAGTCTTCCTTATTTGCTGTCCAGTGTTCACATGCATGTGAAACTATTGAAATATCATGGCTTGGGTCAGGTGCACCCTAGTCCTCACACTGATTTATTTGCTCTTGAACATTTTAATGAGAGCTTGTACAGCAGATTTACCTAATATATTACGTCATTTGATTTCTTGACTGCTGCTTTCATGAGTGTTGATTGTGGACACAAGCAAAATTAAGTTTTTTCTTCATTTATCATAATTCTATTTATTGGTCAAGTTGTGAGAATTTT
The DNA here is from genome assembly GCF_000296735.1 of Chrysochloris asiatica. Lineage (NCBI taxonomy): Eukaryota > Metazoa > Chordata > Mammalia > Afrosoricida > Chrysochloridae > Chrysochloris > Chrysochloris asiatica. Next base: position 2,194,008 of record NW_006408739.1, read on the forward strand.
TGTTTTCTTTACATTAAAGAGTGATCCATACTGAAGGCTAGGCTATAGTCTTTGGTCTTCGTTGGTTCTGGTTATGTGCCATGGAGTCAGTTCAGATTCACAGTGACCCTGCATAGGGTTTCCGAGGCTATAAATCTTTACAGGAGCACAAAGGCTCATCTTTGTCCCATGGAACTGCTAGTAGTTGGGAACTGCTGACCTTGAGATTAACAGCCATCTGACCCGTAACAACTATGCTACTTTATTTTAAATCCTCTCCACTTCCACCAAGCAAAGTTGTATCATGTGCATATCGCAGGTTGTTAATGAGTTTTTCCCCCAATCCTGATGCCACATTCTTCTTCATATAACCCAGCTTCTTGGATTATTTGCTCAGCATACATGTTGAATGGTGGTGGTGATGTGCTGTGGAGTCAGTTTCAACTCATAGAGTTTTTGATGCTGTAAATCTTTACAGGACCAGAAATACTCATCTTTCTCCCAGGGAATGGCTGGAAGTTTCGAAATGCTGACCTTGAGATTAGCAGCTCGACTTGTAACCACTAAACTACCAGAGCTCCTTACAGGTTGAATGGTAGTGGCGGCAGTAGTGGTGGTGTGCCATTGAGTTGGTTCCAACTCATAGTGACCCTGCGTAGGGTTTTAAAAGCTGTAAATATATACAGGAGCAGGAAGTCTCATCTTTCTCCAGTGGATCAACTGGTAATTTCTAACTACTGACCTGAAGGTTAGCAGCATGACTCGTAAGTACTACACTACCAAACATCCTTACAGGTTGAATAAATATGGTGAAATAATACAGCCCTGACACACACCTTTCTTTCCTGATTTTAAACCATTAAGTATCCCCTTGTTTGAGCAACTGCCTCTTGAATGAGCACAATTAAGTGTTTGGAATAGCTATTCTTCACAATGTTTCCATAGCTTGTCATGATCCACATAGTCAAAAGACTTTACTCTACAGTGTAGAGATGCTAAAGCAAATGGAAGAAGTGAGGAAGTAAAAGAGCTGAACAGAAAAATTTCAAGGGAAGCACAAGAAGACAAAGTTGAGTATTATGCTGAATTGTGCAAATACCTGGAGTTTGAAAAATTCAAGCCTTAACTTGCAATAGTGAAGGACTCTATGGGCAAAATATGAATGATGCAGAAAGCATTAAAGAAGATAGAAGGTACACACAAAGTCAGTTTACCAAAAAGAAATGGTTGATGTTCAACCATTTCAAGACTTAGTATATGATCAAGAATGGATGGCACTGAAGAAAGAAGTCCAAGGTGCACTGAAGGTATTAATGAAAATTAATTAATGATTGGCAGAATACAAATGGAAATTTTTCAACTGATGAAGTATTAGAGGCACTCACTTATCTATGCCAAGAAATTTGGAAGATAGCTAGCCAGGCCAACTGATGGGACAAGATCCATACGTGTGTCCATTCCAAAGATAGCAACTGAATGCGAAAATCATCAAATGATTAATATTACATACAAGTAAAATTTTGCTGAAGATAATTTAAAAAACGGCTGCAACAGTACATCAACAGGAAACTGCCAGAAATTCAAGCCAGATTCAGTAGAGGATGTGGAACTAGGGATATCATTGGTGATATCAGATGGTCTTGGCTGAAACAGAAAATACCAGAAAGATGTTTACTTGTGCTGACCAAAGTCTAGTAGGGAAAAAAATAACGTGCCCAAAGCATGCACCCTCTGAGTGAGAGACAAAGTAAATGTGCCAAAAATAACGTCATATAGTTGAGGAAGAAGATAGAGTCAAAGGATGGGAGTTTTGTTATGTTTTGAAGGATTTGGGAATCAAGAGTGCACATTTTGGCAAGCTGCCATCCGTGTGAGGTTACTGACATGAACAAGAGCAAAGAACTTAGACAATTGCTCTGCATTTAAAATGTGCTCTCCTTTGAGGGTGGTTTTCTGGAATAAAAGAGTATTATGATGATAATTACTTTGTGATTCTCCACCTGTGTTTATTTGACTAAGAGGACAAATTGCAGGTGAACTAAGTGAGGCCCAACAGCATTTATCTGAATTATGATTCCCAAAGCACACACTGTAGTTGCCCCAGATATGCAGTTACATGGCTCTAGAAAGCTGACCGACTTTCTTACATAACTTGAAAGCCCCAGTTTAAGCCAGAGATTGTGAACTAATTTTTTTGAGCAATACATTGGACTAATGACATTCCATATGGAACATATTTCCATGGTACTTCCAGGGTTAGGAGACATTTCTCTAACTTCAATTTGCTCTCCAAGTTAATTAAACAAAGATACGATTACAATAAAGAAATCCTTGTCTGTACTTTGATCTACATTTGAATAGAGAGTTTTCGTTATTTAGTGCTGTTATCACAGAAAACCCACAAATGGATGGATTTAACAAATTTAAATTTATATTCTCACAGTTTATGAAGATAGAAGTTTGAATTCAAGGTAATGACTTCTATAGGAAGGCTTTTCTTCAGTTCTGGAGAAAGGTCCTTTTCTCTTCTCATCTTCTGCTCCTGGCTGATCTTCATGTAGCTTGCCATCTCTCTTCCTCCATCACTCCTTTTTTTGTTTGCTTTTTAAATTTATATATCAAAAGAGATTGATTAAAGACATACCCTATACTAATCCAGTCTCATGAACATAACGTACCGCCCATTCCCAACTAGAATCATTACCACAGTCATAGAGGTGAGAATTTATAATATATATTTTGGGGGAACATAATTCAATCCATAATACATAGCAATTCACAAACTTAGGTTGTCTTTAACAGGTTGGACAACTAAGGTAGCCACCAGGGGCCTCATACTTAGAGGCAGGGCTGCATAGGTGATGCAATTTATTTCTGTTTTTTGAACCTAATGAAAACCACTTTCAAAATTTCTGACTTTAATGACATCCCAAGAGTCTTAAGAAAGTTGCTGACAGGGCAGTCCCCTTTCAAGTGATATTTGCTTAGACAGGTTGGACAAGTTCAGTTGCCAGGTCTGCACATCCATGTAAGGGTAGCCTTATTCTTCAAATTTTCTCAGGATCAAATTACAAATAATCTCACTTGAAAGAAAGCTCCACTGTCTTTCATCTTAAATTGACTCTTTTACCTTGAAATTAAAACTATGGGGTAGATGCAAGTCTGAATGATGGTTGGTGACTTTTATTCATTCATTGAAGAATTATTTAAATTTTACTATGTACATTCATTGTTCTAGGCACTGGGGATTCGGCAGTGAAGGATGACAGACAATATTCATCTTTACTTTTATGAGACTCTCATTCAAGTGTGTGGAGACAGATCTAGGAAAGGAAACAAGTATGAAAGCATAGGTTACTTATTTGTTCCTTCATTCATTCACTCATTTATTTAGCTGTTGTTGTTGTTAAGTGCCTTCAAGTCAGTTCCAACTCATAGTTACCCTGTATAAAGGTATAGAGTTTCCAAGAAGTAGCTGGTGGGTTTGAACTGTTGACCTTGTGGTTTGCAGTCCAGTGCCGATCCTACAGCACCACACTAGGAGTCCATCTAGCTAATAGGTACTAGAAAGACCTAACAGTGATAAGCATTCTGGTGATTTCACATGAACTATCTCATTTAATTCTTGTAACAACCTCATTCAAAAGCACATTGCTGTAGCTAAGTGCCATTGAGTCAATTCTGACTCATATCAACCCTATATAGGGTTTCTGAGGAGCAACTGGTGGGTTTGAACTGCCAACCTTGTGGTTAGTAGCCCGGTGCTTATCCTGCACCCAGAATTCCAAAAGTACATTGGTGGTGGTTTTGTGCCATGGAGTCAGTTCCGACTCATAGAGACCCTGCATAGGGTTTCTGAGGCTGTAAATCTTTATGGGAGCAGAAAGCTTCATCTTTCTCCCACAGGATGGTTGGTAGTTTTGAACTGCTGACCTTGAAGTTAGCAGACCGACTTGTAACCATTGAGCTATTATCACGTTTTTATAGATGCATAAAGAACACAGCTATTTATACTGAAAGATAGACTGCAATCAATATGTCCAATATAAGAAATTATTAAGTACATTATGAGCATCTAAACAATGAAATCCACAGTTCATCTGTCAGTTTGTCCTACTGTGGTGGCTTATGTGGTGCTGTGGTGCTGGAAACTATAACACCAGTATTTCAAATACTAGCAGACTCACCTTTAATCTGGTAGACAGATATCAGCAGAGCTTACAGACTAAATCAGGAAGACGGATCAGACATTTATTTCTACAAAATTGACCAGTGAAACCCTTATGAATATCCATGGACTACTGTCTGGTACAGTACCAGAAGAAGCACACCTCAGGTTGAAAGCCCTCAAAATACCACTGGGAAAGAGCTACCTTCTCAAAGTAGAATCACCTTTAAAGACATGGATTGAATAAAGCTTTGTTGTTGTTGTTATGTGCCGTGGAGTTGGTCCCTACTCATAGCGACCCTGTACAGGGTTTCCAAGGCTGTAAATCTTTATGGGAGCAGAAAGCCTCATCTTTCTCCTGCGGCACAGCTGGTAATTTCAAACTGCTGACCTTGCGGTTCACAGCCCAATTCGTAACCACTACATTACCAGAGCTCCTTTAGGAACTGTCATTTGCTAATGTGGTATGACTCACAGGGGAAGAAACAATGGTAAAATACATTAATAATTGGAATGTGGAATGGATGAGGGGCCGCTGAGTTGACTTTACTTGTAGAGACCTTTTGCACAACTGAATGAAACACTGCCTAGTCCTGCACCAGCTTCACAATTGTTCTTATTTTTGAGCCCATTGTTGCTGCCACTGTGTCAATCTCTTTGATGGTCTTCCTCTTTTTCACTGACCCTCCATTTTACTAAGCATGATGTCCTTCTCCAGCTGCTGGTCCCTCTGACAAAAGTACATGTTGAAAGTACATGAGACGAAGTCTCACTTCCAAGGAGCATTCTGACTTAACTTCCAAGACATTTGTTCTGGCAGCCAACGGCATTCTAGTATTCTTTTCCAACATCATAATTCAAATGCATCCATTCTTCTACGGTATTTCTTATTTTTTTAAAAAAGTTTTCATTTGTGAATTATGTGATAGTTTACATGGGAGAACATTTGTGTTACATTCATCCTATCATATATAGTTTCATTGACATGATTACAATCCCCTCCATGCATCATCAAACAACCAAAGGGTATACCCCGCAAACCTGTCGGCTGTCAGGACACAGCCCCTCTCCCTCTCTGGGTCTAGAGTCCCCAGCCACTCTATCTCTCCATGTCATCATCTCTGCCTCCATCTCTGGTGTCACTGCTTCTCTGGGTAGAGTCCCACACTCGGCATTTCTCCCTTGATGGTCCCAGGGACATCCACTCCTGGACTGCAGAGTCAACCACTCCCCTCCTTTTGTGACACAATGTCTACCTTTACATTTCCAACCCTCACAGTCAGTCCTGATAGCAATTATTCACTATTGTACCACAAGAGTCCTATCCCCATCTCCTTTCATCAGCCCTTCTCAGACAGATTGGATACTACTCAGTGGAGAGTCGACCTTCCTCCACGCCCTCTGCATCTAGGCTCCCTCTTGAAAGCTTGTAAACCAGTCACTTCTTGCTTTTGTAGTCCCCTCCCCCCCTCCCCATTTTGGGTAGCCAATGTCTAAGTTGCCCATCCCTGTCTATCCTGTGTATGGAGGGGGTGGCTTTCTTATTTTTTTTAAAAAAGCTTTTACTGTAAATTGAGTGATGGTTTGCATGCAGAACATCGGTTTTGCACTCAACCTATCATATTTTGTTTCATTGCAATGATTACAATACCCTCCATGCAGCATCAGTTAACAGTATTTGCTTCTATTCCCTCTGTCTTTGTTTTTGTTTTGTTTGTTTGTTTGTGTGTATGTACACAAAACACATAGGACTATATAATCGTTTAAACAACCTAAGGGCACATTCTGCAAGCACACCTCCTGACTGCCATTGAACAGTCTTTCTCTTTCCATGAGTCTAGAGTCCTCAGCTGCCCTATCTCTCCATTCCATCACATCTACCTTCATCTCTGGTGCCACTGCTTCTCTGGTTAGGGTCCCACATTCGTTCTGCTCATGGTCTTCTCACTTGATGGTCCTCTGTTCCTGGAATGTAAGATAAGTTACTCCCCACTTTTTGTTATACAACTTCTACCTTTACTGTTATGACAGTCACAATTAGTCATGATAACAATGACTCACTATTGAATCAAATGAATCCTATCCCCATCTCCTTTCACCAGACCCATCTAGACAAGATAAAAACTATTCACTGGTGATTCTATCATCCCCTGCACACTTTGAAACTAAACTCCCTCTTGAAAACTTGTAAGCCAGTCACTTTGTGCCTTTATAGCATACTCCCCCGATTTTAGGTAGCCATTGTCTAAGCTTCTTGTCCCTATCAATCCTGTGTACAGAGGGGATTGGTTTGATCCTTGATGTGAAGACTCCTTCCTTCTCAATTGGTATTTTGAGCTACTACATCCCTAAGTATGCAACAAGTTAATCAAATTGTAATAATTTACACTTGTTTCTTTTATCAAGTTTCTTTATCTTCCTCTAGTTGAGTTCTGATCATCAAGCTTTGGAAGCTAGGTCAAATGGGTGTTATTTGCAAGTTTGGGCATTCTTGTGCATCTCTCCCTACTTCATATCAGCTGGACGTTTCACTCTCAGCTCTAGCCCTCTGTGGCTATGTCCTTGTCCATGGGCTCAGGAATTCCCAAGTCTCCCCAAACTTTGGACCAACCAGTCCTTTCTTTTCTTGCTGTCATCTTAAGGTCAACAGGAGTCTATGGAATGTGGTTGAACTCAGCCCATATCTTCATTGCTACCTTTCCCCCATTTACATCACATATAGACCAACATGGTCACCAAAAAACTTACATGCCTGTTTATGTGTTCTCTTCAAGTTTCAGTCTTGAAGAGAGCTTATCCTGAGGGGACTTGATTGCTTGCCTTAATGGTTCCTAGGCAAACAGCTTGCTTCTTCTTGTAATAGCCAAACAGACTGCCATTTTTGTTTTCTCCTGCTGGCCTTTCTTTAAGGACGTATCTTCTGTTCCTCTAGCCACTCTGTGCTGGTGTGCATACCCTTTCTAGTAGGAATGTCCCACCTCAGCAGATTATGGATGGGGCTCAGGATTCCACCTAAGGTCCTATACACTACAAAGGCTCTGCAAGATGCCTATTTCACTGGCCAAGTTCTAGAACCCCTTTTAGGTATCCCAATGAGTTATAGGCTGAAGACAAGCTTACAAACTTTCTTTAATCATGTTTCCCAATATTCCTTTCTATCCCACTCAGGTGTCTATTTTACAATAGTAGGCAAGGGAAACCAATATTTATAAGCTAGTCAAGCATCTTTACATATAGTTCCCCTCTTTTACCCATTCAGATCCCTGTATCACAGAGCCTTGTTGTTCCAAGATTGAGCATACATCACTATTCGCCTCTCTCTCATTTAGCCCATGCAAACTTACCTAAACGTTCCCCTATCTACCTTGCTCTTTTACCCGTTTCCCTTCTTGTGTATTGTCCTCCACAACATCCAAACTATGATGTGACTATCCCTTAGCCTGTGCTCTACTGTCTCCTCCCTTCCACTCCTGGTAACCAACACCAACAAAGAATTCATTTTTTTTTTTTTTTTAAGTATGGGTATCTTTTCTTAAGCTTTTACAATAATGGTCTTATGTAATATTTGTCTTTTTGTGACTGACTAATTTCACTCAGCATGATGTCCTCAAGGTTCATCCATGCTATATGGTAGCTTACAGCTTCTTTGTTATTCTTCAGTGTTGCATAGTATACCATTGTGTGTGTACCAAAGTTCGTTTTTCCATTGATGGGCACATAGGCTTTCTCCATCTTTTTGCTATTGTGACTAATGCTGTAATAAACATTGTTGTGCATATATCTACTTGTATTCTGTATCGTATTTCTTGTGGATATATACCAAGTAGAGGAATTGCTGGATCATAAGGTATTTCTATTCCCAACTTTCTGAGGAAGTGCCATACTATTTTCCAGCATGGTTGAACCATTTTACATTCCCACCAGCAATGTAGGAGGGTTCCAGTCTCTTTACATCCTCACATTTATTGTCCTCTGTTTTTTTGAACTTCACTGTTATTGCTTGTGTGAGATGATATCTCATTGTTGTTTTGATTTGCATCTTTGGAGAACATGTGTTTGGTAAAGTTGCAGATCTGTAAAAAAAGGAAGATGCTCAGTTAGATTGATTGAGATAGTGGCTGCAACAATGGCTTTAACATGTCTATGATTGTGAGAATGCAGGACTGGGCAGTGTTCTGTTCTGCTGTACACTGGGTTGCTATGAGTCAGAACTGACTCACCAACACCTAACAACAACATACAATGATATTTTGCAGTTTTTATAAAGATCCATGTGTTGATATGGAAGATTTTCCAATACATACTCTATTGTAACTTAGAAAAGAAAGAAAAGAAAATTCATAACAAGGTTTAAAGTCAGCTCGTACTTATTTTTTAATACCTAGAGATACTTGTTTCTATATGAAACAGATATGAAAAGCTACATAGTAATTCAATAGTGATCAGCTTTGGAGTGGGGCTGTGGATTTAGGATCAGAGGAATACTTCATTTTCATTGTATATCTATCCTTTGGAAAACCTGAAATGTGAACTATACACATAAATTGCTACTTCATTTGAAACTGTTAGTAGTGTTTTTAAAATATCAGACTCAATGGTCTATTAGAGATTGGTGTGGGGCTATGATGTAGCCCCTAGATACCCTTCAAACTCGAAACTGTACTTACCCCTAGGGATTACCTTTGATCAAAACAATAGACAGTAATGCTGTGAACAATGCACTCCTCAGAACAATTAACAATGGGAGACCAAAAGGGCAGCATTTGCCCCAAAACAAAGCTCAAAAGGCAAGAAGCAGCAGGAAAGGACAAATGGAAATGAGGAATCCAGGGGGAAGAGTGCTTGTTATTAGCCAAGGGAATAACAACTAATGTTACAAAACAAAATATGTATACAGTGATTAATGGAAAATTAATTTGCTCTGTGAACTTTTACCTAAATCGCAATAGTAATAATGTTGTTTTTGTTAAGTGCTGTCAAGTCAGTTCCAACTTATAGCAACTCTGTATAGGGTTTGCGAGGAGTGGCTCGTGAGTTTGAACTGGCAACTTTGTTTTTTAAATGGACCTTGCAGTCCAGCGCATTAACCCCCAGTGCCACACCAGGAGTCCAATAATAATAATAATAACTATATATAAACAATATTTTTAAAAGAACACTGATTGTCCTTCTGGGAGTTATACAGATATAATTGGTTTGTTCATGGTCATAGGAATTTCATTCCTAGGTCATTAATTTAGGAATGAAGGTAGGTAAACCATATTAAAGTAATGTGTTAACTTATGTGCTTGTAGGTAAGTATATGTATTTGTGTGTTTGTGTGTTTTGAAGGGCAGGTGGAGTCTTGAGTTAAATGTGCAGGGCCCAAGGTGAGCTGGATGATTTAGGAATATGCTCTTCATTTAATTCTTTGTATTTCTAGTACCTAGCACAATGATTGACATTAGGCAATTAATGTTTGTTACAAGCATGTGAGATTATGTGAGAATATTAAGAGCAAGAATGCAAAGCAGATGATTCACATAAAGTTAAGGCAGTTTCTCGGGCTGATAATACGTTTTGATCATCCTGACTGGATGAAGATGCAAGAGAAAATGTGGTTTGGAATATAAATTACTTAGTTTCTTCTTATCCCCACTTGGAAAGCATATCCCCAAGTTTGCTGATTTGGAAAATCCTTATTTTTTTTGCAAGGATTGGATTCCCTTGCTTGCTATTTATCAGTATTCTGCTGACAAGTCATATTCTTTCTCTGTCCTTAGCCCTTTTTTGTTTTTCTTGTTAAAAGATCTATTAAAAAAAAAAAAAAAAAAAGCAGTCCAGTAGCCCAACTATTTCAAAATCTCATTTCATCTCATTCGTCATTTATTAATGGGTCTGTTTCTCTGCAGTGTTTCTTATCCCTCAGATATATTTGAGGAAATTCTTTTAAATCCCTGGGGCTATTAATACTTCACTAGTTCTTTTTACTGCTTTTTTTTTTTTTAAGATCAGACTCAGACTTTAATCACTCTATATATTGCTTTCCCCTCCCCCGCCGATTTTCTATCTCAAGCACTCACCTCACCTCTAAATCTAGTACTCTGAAAAACCCCTAGTGAGGCCAGGCTGGATGTAGTTTTGTTGTGAGCTATTTGTCAGATGTTAAGTAGTTCATTGGAGCTCTTGTTGTGCAATGGGTAAAGTGCTGGGCTGTTAACCTTTAGGTTCTAACACAGCAGTTCTTTATGGGAGAAATCTGTGGCAGTCTGCTTTTACAAAGATTTTGTTGTTGTTGTTGTTGTTAGGTGCCGTCAAGTCGATTCCGACCCATAGCAACCCTGTATAGGGTTTCCAAGGAGAAGCTGGTGACCTTGAACCACCGACCTTGCAGTTGACTTTGCAGTCTTGATGCATTAGGCCACTGTGCCACCGGAAAGCCTATGGGGGCTGTTCTGCTCTGTCTTGTAGGATTGTAGAATTGGTTGGAATGGGTTGGACAGCAAGGAGTTTGATACAAAGCAAACCTTGCTTTCTGAACATTTTTCTTCCCTGTAGCCAATCTTAAGGACACTTTTTTTTTTTTTTTTTAAGTTCTTTTTGCAAGTTGAGTGAAAGTTTACAGGGCAGATCATCAGTTTTATATTCAGTAAATCATATACTTTTTTCCATTACAATAATTATAATCCCCTCCATGTAGCATCAGTTAACAATATTTCTCTATATCTATTTTACTTTTTTTTTATCCCAAACTCTCAGGAATATTTAATGATTTAAAACACCAAAGGGCACATTCTGCAAGTCTGCCTCCTGGCCTGCCTCCTGGCCACCAGTTCTCAGTCCCTCTCTTTCCATGAATCTAGAGTCCTCAGCTGCTCCCTCACTCCATATCTCCATCTCTGTCTCCATTTCTGGCATCTCGCTGCCTCTCTGGATAGAGTCCCGCATTCCGCTTGTGTTCTTCTCCCTTGATGGTCATAGGGTCTTTGGTTTCTGGACTGTAAGATTAGCTACTCCCCTGTTTTTGTTACAAAACTTCTATCTTTACAACTGTGACAGTTGCAATTTGTCATGATAACAGTTACTCACCATTTGATCATAAGAATCTTATCCCCATCTCTTTTCACCAGACTCATATAGACATCATGAAAACTGTGGCCTTCCCCAAACACTCTTTTTTTAAAATGTTTTATTGTGAATTATGTGATAGTTTACATGGGAGAACATTAGTTTTACATTCATTCTATCATATATAGTCTCATTGCCATGGTTACAATCCCCTCCATGCAATCCCAACCAACCAAAGGGTATACCCTGCAAGCCTGGCCCCCCCCCCCCCCCATTTTGGGTAGCCAATGTCCTGTTGCCCATCCCTGTCTACTCTGTGTGTGGAGAGGGTGGGAATGATTCTTGCTGTAAGGATTTGTTCCCTCTTTTGAGCTACTGTTCCATAGGTGTAGGTCAACTTCAGCAAATTGTATCAGATTACTCTTTTTTTCCCTCTTCTTTTCTTCTTCTGGTTGAGCTCTGATCATCCAGTCATTGAAGGCAGGTAAACTGGGTATTATCTACAAGTGTGGGTGTTCTTGTGCATATGCCCTTTCTTCTTACTAGTCTCCACTCTAGTCCCCTGTGGCCATGCCACTGACTCTGGGCCCAAAAGTCCCAGGTCTCGCCACACTGCTGGCCAACCAGGTCTTCACCCTGGTTCACAGAAGTCTATTGAACATTGTAGGGCTTAGCTGGCCACTTCATTGCTGTTTTTCCCTCACTTCCCCTTATCGGTGACGAGTGTGGTCACCAATCAGAGCATGCATTTCCATTGAGTCTTAGTCTTGGAAGGGGGTTTGCCCTGAGGGGACCCGACCACTTGCTGTGATGTTTCCTGGGTAAGCAACTTGCTTATTCTTGTAGTAACAGTTGGTCTGCCTATGTTGTTTTATATTTTTCCTATAGGTCTTTCTTTCAGGAAGTATCTTCTGTTCTTCTGGCCGCTCCAGGCTGGACTGCTTGTCCTTTCAAGTGGAAAATTCCCATCTCTGGAGATCTGGATGTTGTTCAGGCTTCCATCTATAGTCTTATGTATTACAGAGACTCCACAAGAAGCCTCCTTCACTGGGCACATTGTAGCCCCATTTTAGGTATTCCAATCAGTTATAGGCAGAAGACAGACTTACAAGCCTTGTATGGTGATGTTTCTGGCTATTCCTTTCTCTCCCCCTTCATTATAATATAATACAAGGAAAACCAAGATTCAAAAGACAGCCAAGCATCTTAATATTATTCTCCCCTTTTTCCCATTCCAACCATGTCTTAATCTCTGTATCCCAGAGCCCTGTTGTTCCAACCCCATACACTCTTAAACTAAACTCCCCCTTGAAACTTTGTAAGCCAGTCTTTTATCTCTCCCTTATTTTAGATAGCCAATGTCTAAATTGCCCGTGGCATTTTGGGTTAATGCACCAGACTGCAAAGCCATCTGAACTGCAAAGTCGGTGGTTCAAGCTCACCAGCTGCTACTCAGAAACCCTATGCAGGGTTGCTATGGGTCAGAACTGACTTGATGGCACTTAACAACATCTACCCTGTATGCAGTGGGGATAGCATTGATACTTGATGTGAAGACTCCTTCCCTCTCTGTTGGTATTTTAAGTATGTCAACTGTGGGTTAATACGCCAGACTACAAAGCTGTTGGAACTGCAAGGTCAGTGGTTCAACCTCACCAGCTGCTCTTCGGACACCCTATACAGGGTTGCTAAGGGTCAGAACCGACTCAACAGCACTTTACAACAACAACACCCCCGTAAGTATAGGTCAAGTTCATCAAATTGTAGCAATTTACCCTGGTTTCCTTTATCAAAAAAAAAAATTTTTTTTTTTTTTAAATCTTCCCCTAGTCAAGTTCTGATTATCAAGCCATTGAGGCTAGATCAAATGGGTACTTTCTGCAAATTTGGGTGTTCTTGTGCGTCTCCTCTCACTTCATATCAACTGGATGCTTCACTCTCTGCTCTAGTCCTCTGTGGCTATGTCCTTGTCTGTGGGCTCAGGTGTCTCCAGGTCTCACCACACTTCAGACCAACCAGCCTTAAGAACACTTTTAATAGTCACCTTTTGCTTTTCAATATTCACTTGCTTTTCAATTTTCACTATCATAAGGAAAATGGAAAGAACATAGGTTCAGTGTCAGGGGTTTTTGGAGTCAGACTTCTCTTATCTTTCTCTCCTAATCTCTCTCTCTCTCTCTCCTTCTTATATCGAGAAAATGCATAAGGAATTTTACAAAGAATGCTCAATGCCTGTGAAAAGGGCACTATGAAAATGTCCAGTAGTATTATGCTGGAAGTTTGCCATGATACTGTTTGTAAATGAATACAATTTAGAATGATATTCTCTCCTTTCAGCCTCCAGTCCAAGGAGGTTCAATTACCAAAATACCAGGACAGTTTCTCATATGACCACTTATACAACAAAGTTCCAAGACACAAGATTTACATTGTTATTCTATTTTAAGTGATTACTTACATTATTATTTTGTTCACTCTCTTGGAAGTCATAGCAATGGAGGGGATTGAGGGTAGGATGTCTGCTGCTTTTGCTTACTTTGCTTAAATGAGGAAAAAGGCAGTGGAGGTGTGGGTCCTGGATGTGGTCCAAATTTCCTGTTTACATGTGCCAGGAGTGGTGGTGGTGAGGGGTTGAGATGCAAAGATGCTGCATAATGCAAATGAAATTTGTGTAAATATTGACATGTTGGATATAATTTTCTCAGAGAATCCTTCAATAACAAAAGTTGAGGCTTGAATTTTCTCTTCAGTTCCTCCAGCTTGAGAAATGCTAAGTGTGTTCTTCATTTTTGGTTTTCTGACTCCAGATCTCTGCACATTTTGTTGTAATATTTGACCTTGTCTTCTCGAGATGACCTTTGAAATTTTCTTTTCAGCTCTTGTACCTCCTCATTTCTTCCATTTGCTTTAGCATCTCTACACTGGAGAGCAAATTTCAGTGCCTCTTCTTACATCCATTTTGTTCTTTTCTTTCTTTCTTGTCTTCTAAATGACTTTTTGCTTTCTTCCTGTATGATGTTCTTGATGTTATCCCACAACTCTCCTGGTCTTTGGTCTTTAGTGTTTAATGTATCAAATATCTTCTTCAGATGATCTCTAATTCAGGTGGGATATATTCAAGGTCATATTTTGGCTCTCGTGGACTTGTTTTCATTTTCTTCAGTTTCAGTTTGAATTTGCATATGAGCAATTGCTGGTATGTTCCACAATCTGCCCCTGGCCTTGTTTTGACTGATATAGAGCTTTTCCATCGTCTCTTTCCACAGATGTAGTCAATTTGATTTCTGTGTATTGCATCTGGTGAGGTACATGTGTATAATCATCTCTTATGCTGCCTAAAGAAGATATTTGAAATGAACAAATCATTAATTTTGCAGAATTTTATCATGTGATCTCCAGTATCATTTCTATCACCAAGGCCACATTTTCCAACTACTGATCCTTCCTCTTTGCTCCCAACCTTTGCATTCCAATCACCAGTAATGATCAATACATCTTGATTACATGTTTGATCAATTTCAGATTGAAGAAGTTCGTAGAATTTTTAAATTTCATCCTCACTGGCTTTAGTGGTTGGTGCATAAATTTGACTAATAGTAGTATCAACTAGTCATTACTGTAGGTGCCTGGATATTTTTATCCTATCACAGACAGTGTTGAACAGAAATGGCTGGAAGCATACATTGACAGAGAACTTCTAGAGGTTCATGCAGGTTTCAGAAGAGGATGTGGAATAAGGGATATCATTGCTGATGTCCGATGGATCTTGGCTGAAAGCACAGAATATCAGAAAGATGTTTACCTGTGCTTTATTGACGACACAAAGTCTTTCAATTGTGTGGATCATGACAAGCTATGGACAACATTGCAAAGTATGAGTATTCCGGAACACTTAATTTTGCTAATGAGGAATCTGTACATGGACCAAGAGGCAGTTGTTTGAACAGAACATGGGAACACTGAATGGTTTAAAATGAAGAAAGGTGTGCAACAGGGTTGTATTCTTTCACCATACTTATTCAACCTGTAAGCTGAGCAAATAATCCAAGAAGCTGGGTTATGTAACGAAAAACGTGGCATCAGAATTGGAGGAAGACTCATTAACAGCCTGCGATATGCAGATGATACAACCTTGCTTGTTGAAAATGAAAAGTACTTAAAATATTTACTGATTAAGATCAAAGAGCACAGCCTTTGGTATGGCTTGCATCTCAGTGCAAAGAAAACTAAAATACTCACCACTAGACCAATAAACAACATTCTTATCAATAAACAACAGAGAAAGATTGACGTTGTCAAGGACTTCATTCTTGAATCAACTATCAGCACTCATGGAAGCAACAGACGAGAAATCAAACGATGTATTGCATTAGGCAAATCTGCTCCACAAGACCTTTTTAAAGTGTTGAAGAGCAAAGATGTCAGCTTGAGGACTAAGGTGTGCCTGACCCAAGCCATAGTATTTTCAGTAACCTCATATGCATGTGAAAGCTGAACAGTGAATAAGGAAGACCATAGAAGAATTGTTGCTTTTGAGTTATGGTGTTGGAGGAGAATATTGAAAGTGCCATGGCCTGCCAAAAGAGCTAATAGAAGTGTAGCCAGAGTGTTCATTGGAGGCCAAGATGGCTACACTTCATCTCTCATATTTTGGACATATTGTCAGGAGGGACCAGTTGCTGGAGAAGGATATCATGTTTGGTAAGGTGGAGCATCAGAGAAAAAGAGGAAGACCCCCCAGTCAGATGGATTGGCAAAGTGGTAGCATCAATGGGTTCAAGGGTGGCAACAATTATAAGGTCGGCCCAGGACCAGCAGTGTTTTGTTCTGTTGTGCATAGAGTCACTATGAGTCGGTACCAACTTGATGGCAGCTAACAATAACTACATGTTGGACACAGGAGTATTGCATTCCTGACATATAGTAGAAAGCATCCTACACTGGACAGTTTAAGAAAAAGCCAGCCAGTCTCAAAATAGTGGCTGCTTCCTGATGCCACGGTCAGAAATCTCCACCATAAAAGCCATTTCATTGGTCTACTTTTATAATGAAATATGTGGCCCGTCTGCTAACCTCAAGATCAGCAGTTCGAAACTACCAGCCGTTCTGTAGGAGAAAGATGAAGCTTTCTGCTCCCGTAAATTTTTACAGCCTTGGAAGCCCTATGCAGGGTCTCTGTGAGTGGGAACCAACTCCATGGCACATCACCATCACTACCATGTGGCCCTTAGGATAAGCATTCGACCTCCAGGTCATTTTGAACCAAAAGGTCGGTGGTTCACACTCACTTGCCACTCCTCAAAAACCCTATACAGGGTTGCTATGAGTCTCAACTGACTCAATGGCAGTTAATGACAACAACATTCTATTCCGGAGTCCTGGTATGGTGCTGAAGAATAACTACTGGGACCTCAAGGTCAGATTGAACCTTAAGGTAAAGTTTCAAACCCACCAGCTGCTCCTCAGAAACCCTATACAAGGTCTCTATGAGTGGGAACTGACTCTATGGCACTTAACAACCACAGCAGCAATGTAAGACTAGGTGTTTATGTTTAATTCAAAGAACAACACCAGTCAGAAACTTTTTAGAATTAGGTTTTCTTGTATAACCTAGTTGAGATTAACCCCAAAGAGGGAATGGAGATTTAAATAGGGGGAATAGAGAACAGGGTTTTAGAACTTGAGGTTTGGATGGAAGACAAAATTGTAAGTAGGTGGGAGTCCTCTGGCAGGCTGAAGGCAGTTGAGGAAGCCTACGGTAGTGGGGGGTGGGTGAGTACTGTAAGAGAGGGAGGAGGTGAGCTTTGCCTACTGAGCAATTTTGCCTAGGGCAGCTAATTGCTTGTGCCCAGAAAATTGTCTCTGGAAGCCTTGGGCAATATGCAGTAGGTTTCCCCTGATGCCTAGTTTATCAGGTTAAGTAGAAATTTGGTAGAAAAGAGAGGAAGGAATGATGAGGTAAAATAATTCCTGAGCTAAAAGAAACCTCAAAGATCACTAACCTTTCTGAAGAAAGAATCTAATGACAAGAGGGAACTAAAAATCCCAGGTATCTTGGAGCCTTATTCCAAAGTCACCCATGAGAAGAAGAAATATCTTTGAAATCTCTTGATTTATCTTAAAATTTGAATCAAAATTTGTATTTGATTTAGTATACCTATGTTTGCTTTAATATAAAACTACTTTAAATTACCACACTTCACTCACCAAACCACCAAATAATATTGTCTGGTATGGCACTGTAGAATAAATGCAGGACTACTAGGTTGATTTTTCAAAACTCATGTGTTGCTCCTTGGAAACCTTATACAGAGTCACTATGAGTCAGAACCTACTCGAAGGCACTTAACAACAACAACAAAAATCCTTACTCCTGACATTTTGAATGACTTAGCCCAGACATGCAGCTAGTGAGGGTCAGAGGAGGGATAAGAATTCAGGGCTTCTTACTACCTGTCTTTTCTCAGCTGTGTGTCACTGGAGAGGGGTGGAAACAGTGTAAGGAGGTAAGGACAATGGGCATCTGGGGATGAGGATGCTAAAAGGAAAGTGGAAGGGGACTTGACTTACTTTATAATTTTTCTCTAGGACTATCCTTGGAGTGAAAAATACACAGAGTAAGAGGAGGGATCGGATCTAGCATTCATTGAATCCCTCTTGGGTGCCCATATCCACTTTTAACTGAATACATTATATTTCATATTAATAGGTTTTTTTTGTTGTTGTTGTTGAGAATACACAGTAAAAATACAATAGTTCAAATTTCTGTATAAATAACTTAGTGATGTTGATTACATACTTCGAGTTGTGCAAACATTCTCATCTTTTTTAAGTTGGTCCTCCCTTATTAATATAAATTTACTGGCACCCAAGGTTCTTTTTTTTTTTTTTGGTATCTTTTTTCTTTTTTTCTTTTTTTAAATTGAAAGATTCTTACTGGCCCTATCTCCAAACAAGTGGCTGGACCAGGGGAAAAGGGAAGGGGAACCAGGTGGTACAGGGAAGCGTCTTCTCTACAACATTCCATTTATACACAGAACTAAACAGACAAGCACAGTCACTATGCAATTAGAAGTTGGCAGCCTGGAATTGTTGGGGGCAAGTGGGGAGTGGGAGTGTTGTTAAAAAAATACAGGCCTTTCCCAAACTGGGGTGCCTGGGGGGACTTGGTCTGTGTCAACCCAAAAGGAATCAGATCAAAAGCAGTTTGGGAAGGCCAGAACCGTCAGGGGTGGAGGGAGGAGGAAGGTCCAGGGGGTGGGGGCTGTTTGGAAACTGGGGTGAAGGGATTGCCCTCCCCCTGCTGGGATCCCCCAGCCTCTCTGGTCTGGCAGGCAGGTCTGGGGCTGCCAGATGCTCCAGGTAGGGGGCTGGAGGGCACTCACAAGGGCTTGCCCTCCAGGGAGATAACAGCACTGCCCCCCAGTTTCTCAGCCAGGGTGCAGGGGTCCTTGGCCTCCTTGTAGCAGTTTGCTTGTAATTCATGGTTGATCCCTGTCAGCTTCTTTTTGATGGCATCCTTGGAGCTAGCATAGATCATTTTGCTCTTAAGGGGTGCAGACTCGGGTGCCCAGAAGATAAAAACCAGATCCTCCTTCTTGCTCTCCTTGGTCTCATAAGTTGCATCATAGAGGGCACAGCGGCAGTCCTTGTCTGGCAGCATCTTGACAAAGGTGGCATAGGGGTCATCGACAGTCTGGCCCACATCACCAACCAGGATCTCCTTGCCCTCGTCTAGGATGATGTTCTTCTTATCTTCGCTCAAGCAGAAGAGCACTGCCTTCTTGCGCTTCTTCACCTCCTCTGGCATCGATGATTTGCTCACCTTCATGTCATTGAACACCTTGATGACACCATCAGAGACAGCCACACCAGTGGCCGTGTTTCCGGAAGCGAAAGGAGTAAGGCAAAGAGAGCCAGAGAAGAGGAGAGCCGCTGCAGCTGCTGCCGGGATCCGACTGAACGCGGCCTCTCCAGGCCCCTTCCATTTAATATGAGCCTGGCACCCAAGGTTCTTGTCTGATCTTTCTAGTTTCTATTGTTAATTTGATCGCATAAAGATAGCTCTGAAGAGTATAATGCTCAAGATGGACATTCTTAACTAGTTAAGCTAAACTGTTTTTTTTATTTTAAGAAGACTCCAGAGGATATTTTTTGTCTAAAGTTTAAAGGTTATTGCAGGACAATACCGACTCGATGGCACTTAACAACAACAACAAAAGGGCCATAATTTTGGGGTTTCACCCAGCCTCTATGGCTCCAGAATGTCTGGATTTCACAAGAATTTGAAATGTTCTTTATTTTTCCCCTTTTGATGTAGATTCGTCTAGAGAGCTTTGATCAAAATGGTGGTTAATAGTGGCTTGGGCAATATCCAGTTTGGATCTCATGACCAAGGCAGTTGCTCATAGAGGCAATTAGCCACACATTTCTTTTCTTCCTCATATTCCTGACTTTCCTTCTTCCTTGCTTTCTCCAAATATATTATATTTATTTACTTATTTAATTTTCATGGTAATTGTGGAAAAAATTATCATTGTTTTGTAATATGGAATTAACAAATCTTGATATTATCAAATTTGCCCTTGGCTGTTCATCTAGTAAAACACAGAGTTAGAATTTGAATACAAGTATGCCTGACTATTCTATACTGCCTCTTTGTAGGTTCAACACTGGACGGCAAATCACAAGATCAGCAGTTCAAACCCACAAGTTGCTCATTGGAAACCCTATACAGGGTCGTTATGAGTTGGAGCCAACTCAACAGCACTTGATAACAACAACAACAACAAATATACAACAAGGAGTCCTGGTGTGATGCTGTAGGATAAGCCTTGATCTAAAAGTTGGCAGTTCAAACTCACCAGCTGCTCCTCAGAAATGCTATACAGGGTCGATATGAGTTGGAATTGACTTCACAGCACTTAACAACAACATATACAAGAAAGGAGCCCTGGTTATCATAGTGGGTTATGTGTTGGGTTGCTAACTGAAAGCTCAGTAATTTGAATCCACCAGAAGCTTTGCAGAAGAAAGTAGAGACTTTCTGCTACTATAAAGATTTACAGCCTTGGAAATCCTGTACAGGTCACTATGAGTCAGAACCAAGTTAATGGCACAGAACAATATATACAAGAAAAAGGAACCCTGGTGGCATCATGGATTAGGTCTGCTAACTGAAAAGCTGGCTGTTCAAACCCACCAGTTGCTCTGTGGGAGAAAGATGAGGCTGCCTGCTCCCATAAGGATTTACAGTCTGGGAAATCCTATGTAGAGTTATGAGTTAGAATTGACTTGATGGCAGTGGATTGTATATGCGGGAAGAGGGGACAGTAGTGGTTCAGAGGTAGAATTCTCGATTTCCCTACTGGAGATTGAGGCTCAGTTCCCAGCCAGATGCACCCCATGGACAGCTACCACCTGTCAGTGGAGGCTTGCATTTTGCTATGATGCTGAATAAGTTTCCGTGGAGCTTCCAGACTAAGGTGGAGTAGAAAGAAAGGCCTGGCAGTCTACTACTGAAAATCAACCAATGAAAGCCCTGTGGATCACAATAATCATGCCTCCAACTGGGGATGGCACAAGACCGGGTATATATGTATTGTTGTTGTTAAGTGCCGTAGAGTCGGTTCTGACCCATAGCAACCCTGTATAGAGTGCCGAGAGCCTGTCCCGGCATATTTATTCCAGGGTTTTTCTGAAGGCAGGTGCGGACGTCGGCGATAAGGATTACACGGAGTCATGGGTCATGATAAATTCAAAATCTTCTTATTACATGCTTTATTATTATTATTATTTCTATGGCTACTCTAATACTCTACTTCTCTCATTCTTTACTGTCCTGCTCATTCTTTACTCCCCTGCTCTCCTGCTCATTTCTTCTGCCTCCTTTCTCCCCTCCCCTGCTCCTGCTTTCCTTCTCTCCTCTCCTACTACCCTCCTGCTCATCTCTTCTGCTTCTTTTCTCCCCTCCCCTGCTCCTTCTCTACATTACTCCCTCTATCTTCCCTCCATTCTTGTCTCGTTCTACTTTCCTCTACTTACTCTTACCTCTACTTCTTGCCTCTGCTTCTTCTTCCACCCATTCTTCTACTTCCCATCTTCCCTTCTTCTACACCCCTTTGTTCTATTTTACAATCCCCTTATATACCATTACAAAAAACATTGCTTTCATAGTAATCAATGACATCAAGGTACAATCTATCTTGGGGCACATTCCTTATGGTTTACAATTCTTAAATTTA
>NW_006408739.1:2216655-2218986 GCF_000296735.1 Chrysochloris asiatica
GCGCTCTGATAGCATAATGGTTACTTACAAATTGGGCTGCTAACCTCAAAGTCAACAATTTGAAACAACCAGCCTTTCCATGGGAGAAAGATGAGGCTTTCTGCTCCTGTAAAGATTTACAGCCTCAGAAACCCTATACAGGGTTGCTATGGGTTGGAACGAACTCGACTGCACTTATCAGCAACAAAAATGTATGTATATATTTATTTTTTATTGTGATTTAAATGAAAGTTCACAGAGCAAATTGGTTTTCCATTTAAAAATCCATACACCTTTTATTTCATGACATTGATTACAATACTCAAAATGTAATAGCACTCTTCCTATTTCCTCTCTTTGTTTCCCGTTTTCATTCATCCTTCTTTCCTATCCCTTCTTCTGTTCTGAACTTTATTCCTGGTGAAATGCTGCCCTTTGATTTCATGAGGTTTATTGTTCTAAGGAGTATGTGCCTCCCTGATGTCATTATTCAATTTATAGGCCTAGCTATTGTTTGGCGGAAGGAGTCCTGGTGTGGCACTGTGGAATTAAGCACTAGATCACAAGGTTGGTTTGAACCACAAGGTCAGCAGTTCAAACTCACCAGCTGCTCCTTGGAAACCCTATACAAGGTCACTATGGGTCAGAATCAACTTGATAGCACTTAACAAACAACAAAAACAACATTGTTTGGCTAAAGGAGTTCTGGTGCCATAGTGGGTTAAGCACTAGGGCTGCTAACTAAAAAGTAGGTGGTTTAAACTCACCAGCCACTCCAAAGATGAGATAGTCTGCTTCCATAAAACTTTACAGCTATCATTTTTATCTTATAGTTGTTCTTTTCTGTCCTAAAGGAGCTCTGGTAGCATAGTGGTTATGAGACAGGCTGCTAATCTCAAAGTCAGCAGTTCGAAACTACCTGCTGTTCTGTGGAAGAAAGATGAGGGCTTCTGCTCCCGTAAAGATTTACAGTCTTGGAAACCCTATACAGGGTCACTGTGAGTTGGAACGGACTCCATGGCACATAACCAACCAACCAACCAATTTTGTCTTAAGGTCACCTGGGGGTCAGAATCAACTTGACGACAGTGGAAATGTTTTGCTTTTGTTGTGGGTCTGTTTGTCTGAATGTTGAACCATGGGGGTACGTTAAGTTCCAGGTATGAAGGATATCAAAGAGTCACAAGTGGTTCCACAAATCTGTATCAAACCAATTAGTCTGGTCTGTTTTGTGGTTTTTATTTTTGTTCCACATTTTTCTCCCACTCTGTCTAGGACCTTCCATAGTGACCCTTTCAGAGCAATCAGCCATGGTAGGTAGCTGGGGCACCATCTAGTTTTTCTTATCTCAGGGTCCTGAAGACTGAGGTATGTGTGGTCCATTAGTCCTTTGAACAAATTGTTTCCATGCATCCTCGATTTTCTTCAGTTTTCTTTGCTTCAGAGCAATAGTTGCACCTTAGAAGTCCATTCACAAACTTTTAAGACCCCAGTTTTTACTTACCAAAGTAGGATGTAGAATTTTGTCTTTGTGGATTACATTATGTCAGTTGATCTGGAAGTCCCCTGCGACTCTTGTCCTGAGACCCCAGGGCTAGTGATTCATTCCAACAATGTGTTTGGTTATGATTAAGAATGTTTCATAACTTTGCTCCCTGTCAGTTATACTATATGTTATTGTTGTTGTTATGTGCCATTCAGTTTGTTCCAACTCATAGTGACCCTATGCACAACAGAACAAAACACTGCCCGAAAATGAAACTCTACTATATACATGGATAAGGAGCCCAGATAGTGTAGTGGATTATGAGCTAGCTGCTAACCAAAAGGTCAGCAGTTTGTACCTACCAGTTACTCCAAGTTAGAAAGATGAGACTTTATGCTCCTGTAAAGATTTACGGCCTCAGAAAACCCTAAAGAGGGTTGCTATGAGTTGGAATCAACTCAATAGCACAAAGCCACCACCACTATGTTGGGAGAGCAAGTTTCAGTCTGTTCTGACATCCATTGTTGTCTTTTCTGTCTTTCTTGTCTTCTTTATGACTTTTTTTTTTTTTTAAGTTTTTATTGTGAATTGAGTGATAGTTTATATGGACGAACATTGTTTTTACACTCATCATTTCATTGTAATGACTACAGTCTCCTCCATATATTGTCATTCAATAGTATTAGCTTCTATTCCTGGTTTTTGTTTGTTTGTTTTTTGAGGGGGATGTATGCAAAAACACTCAGGATTATATAATCATTTAAACAACCAAAGGGCACATTCTATAAGCCTGCCTCCTGGCTGCCAGCACACAGCCTTTCTCTTTTAATGAGTCTAGAGTCTACAGCTGCTCTGTCTCTCCATGT
>NW_006408739.1:2223106-2231417 GCF_000296735.1 Chrysochloris asiatica
TATAGGATCATATTGTCTGCAAATGGGGAGAGTTTTACTTCCTCTTTGCCAATGTGGATGCCTTTAATTACCCTGTCTTGCCGTATAGCTCTTGCTAAGACTTCCAGCACAATATTGAATAGGATTGGTGATAAAGGGCATCCTTGTCTGATTCCCGTTCGCGGAGGGAAGGCTTTCAGTTTCTCTCCACTGAGAGTAATGTAGGTTGTTGGTTTTGTATATATGCTCTTTATTACGTTGAGGAATTTCCCTTCAATTCCTATTTTGTTGAGTGTTTTTATCAGTAATGGATGTTGGATTTTGTCAGTGCCTTTTCTGTATCAATCGCTATGATCATGTGGTTCTTTTCTTTTTTCTTATTTATATGGTGGATCACATTGATTGTTTTTCTAATGTTGAACCACCCTTGCATCCCTGATATGAATCCCACTTGATCATGATGTATTATCTTTTTGATGTGTTGTTGGATTCTGTTGGCTAGGATTTTGTTGAGAATTTTTGCGTCTATGTTCATAAGGGATATTGGTCTATAATTTTCTTTCTTAGTGACGTCCTTCCCTGGTTTTAGTTTGAAGGTTATGCTTGCTTTATAAAATGTATTAGGAAGTTTTCCATCCTCCTCTACCTTCTGAAATAATTTGAGTAGAATTGGTGACAACTCTTCCCTGAATGTTTGGTAGAATTCTCCAGTGAAGCCATCTGGGCCTGGACTTTTTTTGGTTGGGAGTCTTTTGATGACCTGATCAATTTCATTTTTTGTTATGGGTCTGTTCAGGTTTTCTACTTCACTGTGTGTAAGTTTAGGTAGGTCGTGTTTATCTAAAAGTGTATCCATCTCTTGTAAGTTTTCAAATTTGTTGGAGTACAACTCTTCATAGTATTCTGTTATTTTCCTTTTGATTTCCTTCGGTTCCATTGTGACATTTCACATGTGGTTTCTAATACATGTTATTTGTGTCTTCTCCCTCTTTTCTTTTGTTAGGTTTGCCAACGGTCTGTTGATTTTGTTAATCCTTTCAAAGAAACTTCTTCTTGTCCTGTTGATTGTTTCTATATTTTTTCTGTTTTCTATCTCATTTATTTCTGCTCTAATCTTTATGACTGCTTTTATTTTGGTTGCTGTATGTTCTCTCTGTTGGTTTGATTTCTTTTTTGATGTACGATGTTCTTGGTGTCATCCCTGAACTCTTCTGGTCTTCAGTCATTGGTGTCTAATGCATCAAATTTGTGCTTGAGATAGTTTCTAAGTTCAGGTGGGATATATTGAAGGTCATACTTTTGGCTCTCATGAACTTATTTTAATATTCTTCAACTTCAGCCTGTACTCACATATGAGCAATCGATGGTCTGTTACATAGTCTGTCCCGGGTCTTATTTGGGTGATGATATGGATCTTTTCCACTGTGTCTTCCTACAGATGTAGTCAATTAGATCTGTGTATTCCAGCTGGTGAAGTCCATGTGTATAGTTGTCTTTGATGTTGTTTGAAAATGATATTTGCAATGGAGAAGTCATTGTTCTGCAAAATTGTATCATGCATTCTCCAGCATCGCTTCTATCACCAAGGCCATATTTTCCAACTACTCGTCCACCTTTTGTTTCCAACCTTTGCGTTCCAATCACCAGTAATTATCAGTACATCTTAATTGCAAGTTTGACCAATTTAAGACTGAAGAAGTTGGTAGAATTTTTCAATTTCATCATCACTGGCTTTAGTGGTTGGTGCATACATTTGAATAATAGTGCTATTAACTGATCTTCCTTGTAGGCGTATGGATATTATCCTATCATAGACACATTGTACTTCAAGATAGATCTTGAAATGTTCTTTTTGATAATGAATGTGATGCCATTCATTCTTCTTCAGTTTCCTGGCATAGTAAACCTTATAACTGTCAGATTAAAAATGACCAATTCCAGTCCATTTCAGCTCACTAATGCCTAGGGTATCAATATTTATGCATTCCATTTTATTTTTGACCATTTCCAGTTTTCCTAGATTCATACTTTGTACATTCCATGTTGCAATTATTATAGAATATTTGCAGCCATTTGTCCTCATTTTGAGCTGTGCCCCATAGGCAAATAAAAGTCCCTTCACATTATCATAATCAACTCTATTTTGAGAAGGCAGCTCTTCTGGCACCATATATATGCATATATATGTACATATGACAATATTCTGGTACTATTCATAATGTTTTCATCTTCTGGTACTGTATCTGACACTGTTTTACTGCTTTTCATAAGGTTTTCAGTGGCTAAACAATCAGAAGGGATCCACCTCTCCTTCTTCCTAATCTGTCTTAATCTAGAAACTCAGATGAAAGCTGTCCACCAAGGATGACCCTTTGCCATTTAAAATACCAGTGGCATAGCTTCCAGTATCATGGAAGCCACCATAATATGACAAACAGACAGCCACCACTATATACACGAATATAATGAACCACCACTATAGACATGGGTATATTTACAGCACATACAAATATGTTGTAAAAATATCATCTGTCAAACTTATATATGGCCATGGATATAGTTCTCTCCAGCTACCAATACTTGTTCATCTTGTCTATCTGCCTATGTATCCAATCATAGATAAATATTTGTTATTTCTGATAATGTAGGATTGTTTATATAATAGAATTTACCTTTTTGTCAGTAACTCTTTGTATCTCTCCATGTCTTCTTTTTTCTTAGTGATACTGTACTGACCACCCCCTTATTGTTATATTCCCTTTATCTTCATCCATATTAAAGAACTGAAGAATAAAAAGGTATGTGGCAATACTGAAGTAGTCTATGGGCAAATTGAATTATGCAGGAAGCATCAAAACAAGATAGAAGGAATACATAGAATTACTTTACCAAACAAATTACTGTACCAAAACAAATTCGTAAATGTTCAACCATTTCAAGAGGTAGTATTTTATAAAGAACTAATGGTATTGAAGGAAGAAGTCCAAGTTGCACTGAAGGCTTGGCAAAAACTAGGCTCCAGAAATACAAATTGAAATGTTTCAACAGACTAATGCAGCGCTGGGGGCTCTCACTCATCTATGCCAAGAAATTTGAAAGAGAGCTACCCAGCCAACTGATTGCAAGAGATCCATATTTGTGCCAATAGAATGCAGAAATCATTGAAGAATATTATTAATACCACATGCAAGTAAAATATTGCTGAAGATAATTCAAAAGTGGTTGAAGCACGACTATCACAACTATAAAAGTTGAGGTTTTGTTGAAAAAAAAAAAAAAGGGAGTAGTTAATCTTACAGTCCAGAAGCAGAGAACTCTAGGACCATCAAGGGAGACGAGCACAGGTGGAATGCAAGACCCTATCCAGAGAAGCAGCAATACTGGAGATGGAGGCAGAGATGAGGAGAAGGGAGCTTCTGAGGATGCTGGATTCATGGAAAGAGAGGAACTGGTGCTGGTGGCCAGGAGGCAGAATTGCAGAAAGTGACCTTTGGTTGTTCAAATTATTATATATTCTTCAGTGTTTTTGTGTACATTCACACCCTCCAACCCAAAAAAGACAAAAACAAAAAAACCCAGAAGGAATGGAAGCAAATACTGTTGAATGATGATGCATGGAGGAGATTGTAATCATTACAATTAAACGGTGTTGTAAAGCCGATTTTCTCCCATGTAAACTATCACTCAGGTCACAATTAAAACTTAAAATAAAAATTAAAAAAAAGTGGTTGAAGCAATACTCGACAGGGAACTATGAGAAATTCAAGCTGGATTTTGAAGAGAAAGATTTGGAATGAGGGATATCATTGCTGACACCAGATGGATCTTGACTACTGCAGAGAACAACAGAAAGATGTGTATTTGTGTCTTACTATGTGTGGATCATATCATATTTGTGGCTTTTGACAGTGTGAATTATAACAAACTATGAATAACACTGAGGAGAATGGGTATTCCAGAACACTTCATTGTGCACATGAGGAAGCTGTGCATACCTCAACAGGCAGTTGTTTGTATAGAACAAGGGGATACTGAATGGTTTAAAATAAGTAAAAGTGTGTGTTGGGGTTGTATTCTTTTATCATACTTATTCAATTTGTATGCTGAGCAAATAATCTGAGAAGATGAATTATGTGAAGAAGAACATGGCATCAGGATTGGAGGAAGACTCATTAACAACCTGTGATATGCAGATGAAACAATTTTGTTGAAAGTGAAGAGGACTAAAAATACTTGATGATGAAGATCAAAGACTTCAGTATGGATTACATCTTAATGTAAAGAAAATGAAAATCTTCTCAACTGGACCAATAAATAACATCATGATAAATGGAGAAAAGATTAACATTGTGAAAGACTTCATTTTACTTGAAGTCACAATCAATGCTCATGGAAGAAGCAATCAAGAAATCAAAGGATGTAATGTCTTAAGAAAATCGACTACACAAGACCTCTTGTGTTCAAGAGCAAAGATATTTAGTTTGAGGACTAAGGCATGCCTTACCCAAGCCATGGTATTTTCAGTCACCTCATATGTATGTGAAAGCTGGACAATGAATAAAGAAGACCCTAGAAAAATTGATACAATAAATCAAATGACATATTGCATTAGGCAAATATGCTGCAAAAGACCTCTTTAAAGTGTAAAGGAGCAAAGACATCGTTTGAGGACTAAGGTGCGCTTGACCCAAGCCATGGTATTTTCAATTGCTTCATAAGCAAGTGTAAGTTGAACAATGAATGAGGAAGACCATACAAGAATTGGTGCATTTGAATTATGGTGTTAGTGAAGTATACCGAAGGTGCTATGGACTTCCAAATGAACAAACAAATGTCTTGGAGGAAGTACTGCCAGAATGCTCCTTAGAAAAGAAGATGGTGAGACTTTTTCTTTCATACTTTAGACATGTTGTCAGAATGGACCATCATGCTTGGAAAGTGGAGGATCAGCAAAAAAGAAGATCACTAAGGAGATAGATTGATACAGTTGCAACAACACTGGCCTCAAACCTAACAACAATTGTAAGTATGGCACAGGACCAGGCAGTTTTTCAGTCTATTGTGCATAGGGTCTCTGTGAGTCTAAGCCAACTTGATCACATCTAACAACAACACCTACATAGTGAGTGATTTTCCATTCTTCTCCTTCCATTCCTGTAACCATCCAAGAATGTTTCTTTCTGTGTAAACCCTATTTGGCTTTATATAATAGTGGACCCACACATTATGTGTCCCTTTGAGATTGATTAATTTCACTCAGCATGATGTCTTCCAAGTTTATCCATGTTACGATGTGATTTGCTGATTTTTAATTATTTTTTAACTTTGCATAGTATTCCATTGTGTGCATGTTCCATAGATAGCTAATCTATTCATTCATTGATGAGGTTGTTTCTATCTCTTTGCTACAGTGAATAATGCTTCAATGAACATGGGTGCACATATATCTATTTCCGGGCTCTTATTTCTTTAGAGTATGTACCTAGTAATGAGACTGCTAGATTAAATAGTATTTCTATTTCCAATATTCTCAGGAAGCAAGACAGGGCAACATTTTGTTAATTTGTGTATGGAGTCCCTATGAGTCAGAGGCCAACTTAATAGCAGCTAACAACAACAACAAGAATGTATGCAAGAAGTATGCTATATAGTTAGGGATACAAGTAAGGAGCTCTTTAGGGACATAAACAAGGAACAGATACACTTCTTGTTCTTGGAGTTGATAGTCTAGAAAAAGAACTTCTTAATTAACTGGTCATCTCAACTTCCTAGTTAATGTCCCAGTCTGGTAATGAAAACTAATAAAGAAGTGAATGAGATCATTTACTGAAACATAACTTGAAGATATTTTCAGGGTTCATTACATATATATGTTGTTGTTAAGTATCATGGAGACGGTTCCAACTCATAGTGATCCTGTACAGGATTTTCGAGACTATAAATCTTTACGGGAGCAGAAAGCCTCATCTTTCTCCCGCGGAATAGCTGCTAGTTTTGAACTGCCGACCTTGTGGTTAGCAGCCCAATTTGTAACTACTATGCTACCAGAGCTCCTTACATATATATATATATATACTCGATGGTGCTAAACAACAATAAATATATTTTAAAATCAGGTGAGGTGCCACACTTGAAAAAAGCCCTTTTATTAAACCTTTAGTGCTTTATATGGCATATAGAACAATGTTCCCAAATTGTCCTAAGATATTAATAGATTCTGCAAAAACAAAACAAAACAAAAAACTGGATGCTAGCATTATTTTTCTTCAAAAGTGCATTAAAAATACATGTAAGAAACATACAAAGCACATTTCTATTTTCTTATTATGGAAAAGTTTATCTCTAAGAAATGGTGAGCAAGTTCAAGAAGGAAGGAAATTTCATATGTCCCCTGGAGAGTAAACTGGTTTGTCCGACTTCATTTATGCTTTGATGTACATCAACTATTCCATTATTTTTGTATTATGCATATTTGTAGTAAGGATCAAAATTTAATTTTGCCTTACAGCAACTACTTTTTCTTTGAGACCATTTTGTACTGTCTTCTTTAATCAAGGTATTCATTATATGCCATGAGCGCATGTTGTTTTTCATCACCACATTGTAAGTGTTTTGAGATTAAACATGTTTGGGAAATACTGATCTAGAACTTGTTGCCAAGTCAATACCAAGATTGCTAGTTCTCCCAGAGGAGATGCTGGCTTTCTTGATTTGGCTTCCTACTTTTTAAACTTTTGTTATGTCATTGGACAGAGCTATAAAGCACATAGATCGATAGTGTTAAATGCACATACATTTTCTTGTGTGAAAGTCTTATTTCACTGTTCCCCACCTAAATTTCATTAATTTTGTTGTTGTTGAGAATGTATATAGCAAAACATACAGAAATTCAACAGTTTGTACATGTAGAAAATAGTGACATTTGTTACATTCTTCAAGTGATACAACCATTGTCACACTCCTGTTTTGAGTGTTCCTCCCCCATTAACATAAACTCATGACTCCCCTAAGGTTCCTCTCTAATTCCTCTAGTTGCTATTGTCAGTTTGATCCCATAGAGATAGTTCTTCAGGAACATAATGACTCTGTAGGATAAGCACTGGACTGCAAACCACAAGGTCCACAGTTCCAGCCCACCAGCCACTGCAAGGGAGAAAGATGAGGCTTTCTGCTTCCACAAAAGTTGACAACTTCAGAATCCCTATACAGGGTTGGAGTGGACTTGACAGCATTTAACAATAACAGCAACAGATAGTTCTTAAAATACCATAATGCTCAAGGTAGGTTTTTTTTTTTTTACTAGTTAAACTATTGTTTGTTTTTAAGATGAGCTCAAGGGACACATTTGATTTAAGGTTAAAAATTATCCCAGGGCAGTAGTTTCAGGGAGTCTGCTATTCTCCATGGCTGTAGCAGGTCTAGAGTCCATTAAAATGTAAAATTCTGTTCTGTATTTTCTCCCTTTTGATCAGGTTTCTTCTATGGCGTCTTTGATAAAAATGTTCAGAATGGTAGCTGGGCACCATCCAGTTCTTCTGATCTTGTGGCAAAGGAGCCAGTTGTTCATGGAGGCAACTAACTGCACATTCCACATTCCCCTCCTGTGCCTTACTTTCTTTCTTCCTCTGTTGCTTCAGATGAATAGAGACCACTTATTTTAAATTAGTACTTTCTTTACATACTTGACCTAAATTACATAACCAGAATGGTTAAAGTAGTAGATTTTATGTTATGTGTACTTTACCACGATAGAAAAAAAGGAATGGAAAATAAGGAAGACTATACACTTCAAAATTACAAAACAACATTATTTTTGGTATATGATACAATAAATAATAATACTCTATTGTGGTGGTGGTGTGCCGTGGAGTCAGTTCCAACTCGTAGTGACTCTGTAC
Organism: Chrysochloris asiatica; assembly: GCF_000296735.1. Classification (NCBI taxonomy): domain Eukaryota; kingdom Metazoa; phylum Chordata; class Mammalia; order Afrosoricida; family Chrysochloridae; genus Chrysochloris; species Chrysochloris asiatica. The sequence goes on from NW_006408739.1 coordinate 2,230,984, forward strand.
AGGGTTTCTGAGGCTGTAAATCTTTATAGAAGCAGAAAGCCTCATCTTTCTCCCGCGGAGCAGCTTGTTTGAACTGCTGACCTTAAGATTAGCAGCCCGATTCATAACCACTACTCTACCAGAGCTTTATTTATTCTCGTTGTTGTTGTTAGGTGTCATCCAGTCAGTACGACCCATAGCGACCTTATGCACAGTAGAATGAAACATTGCCCGATCCTGGGCCAACCTCACTACTGTTGTCACATTTGAGTCCATCGATGCTGACACTTGCCCAATCCATCTAGCTGGGGGTCTTCTTCTTGTTCTCTGACCCTCCACCTTGTTCTTGTTGTTGTTGTTGTTGTCAGGTGCCATCGAGTCGGAACCGACTCATAGCGACCCTATGCACAGCAGAACGAAACAATGTCCGATCCTGGGCCAACCTCACTACCGCT
>NW_006408739.1:2232941-2240000 GCF_000296735.1 Chrysochloris asiatica
GGTTTTCCTTATTCACTGTCCAGCTTTCACATGCATATGAGGTTATTGAAAATACCATGGCTTGGGTCAGGCACACCTTAGTCCTCAAGCTGACATGTTTGCTCTTCAACACTTTAAAAAGGTCTTGTGCAGCAGATTTGCCTAATGCAATACGTCCTTTGATTTCTTGACTGCTGCTTCCATTAGTGTTCATAGTTGATCCAAGAAGAATGATGTCCTTGACAACTTCAATCTTTTCTCTGTTGATAAGAATGTTGTTTATTGATCCAGTGGTAAAGATTTTTTTTTCTCTTTACATTGTGATGTAATCCATACCCAAGGCTGCACTCTTTGGTCTTCATCAGTAAATGTTTTAAGTCCTCTTCACTTTCAGCAAGCAAGGTTGTATCATCTGCATATTGCAGGTTGTTAATGAGTCTTTCTCCAATCCTGATGCCATGTTTTTTCTTCATCAAACCCAGCTTCTCGGATTATTTGCTCAGCATACAGGTTGAATAGTATGGTGAAAGAACACAATGTTGTTGCACACCTTTTAAAATTGTATTTATTAGTGTGTGACAAAAATATTTATGTAGAATTAAGTAAAAAGGGGGACCATATTTCTATGAGCAAATTTATCATTGCTGTATTGTTAGCACTTAGCACAGGGCCTGGTACATGGTATATGTTCAATAAATATTTTGGAAAATTTATTGTTATTGTTAAGTGCCATCGAGTCTGTTCTGATTTTCCAAGTAATGGCTGGTGAGCTTGAACCGCTAACCTTGAGGTTCAAACCAACTTTGCAGTCCAGCACGTTAACCCACAGCGCCACACTAAGACTCTGATTTTATAAATAGATAAGATTATTTTGACTCTGTAGTTCTCTCTCAAAGTGCCCATTTAACCTGTTTATTTATTAGAGCAAATTACATAATTTATATTTAATGTTATTGTCTCCTGTTTCCCTTAGAAGATGTTGTTGTTGTTGTGATATGCCGTGGAGTCGGTTCGTAACCACTACGCTACCAGAGCTCCTTCCCTTAGAAGATTGTTGCTGTTGTCAAGTACCGTGGAGAGGATTCCGGCTCATATCGACCCTCTACAGGGTTTCTGAGACTGTACATCTTTACGGGAGCAGAACGCCTCATCTTTCTCCTGTGGAACAGCTGGTAGTTTCCAACTGCTGACTTTGAGGTTGGCAGCCCGACTCGTAACCACTACGCTGGTGGTGGTGGTGGTTATGTGCCGTGGAGTTGGTTCCGACTCACAGCGACCCTGTACAAGGTTTTCGAGGTTGTAAATCTTTACAGGAGCAAAAAGCCTCATCTTTCTCCCATGGAAGGGCTGGTAGTTTCAAACTGCTGACCCTAAGGTTAGCAGCCCGATTTAACCACTATGTTACCAGAGCCTGGGTGCGGAGGTTTATAATCTCAGAAACCCTGATGGGTCCTTAACCCTCCTGCAGTTTCTTCCAGGCCTCCAGGCCCCTTTCCCTGCCATGTCCGGGCTCAATTGCCGCTCCGCAGGTGCTCACCAGCTCGGAGTGAACCATGCTCAACACACAGTAAAAGCCATGGGCGGCGGCAAGGGCGCCCCAGACCGGCCCACCCCACATGCCCTACCCATTTCCCGCTGGACTCCTGCTCCCACCTCCCAATGGCCCAGATGCTCCATGGCTGTGTGCCCAGGCGCAGGCGGAGAGCAGCGAGGGCTGCGGGGAGGTGACTATGAGGGGGTCTGGGCGGGTCCAGCTCAGTGAGCTCGAGTGACTAAAACTCTTGATAAAACTCAGAGGGGGAAATAAAACTAAACTGCTATATATTAGCAAGCATATATGGGTAACAGTTCATTGTTTTATGAATATCATGAGGACGTTTAATTTTTAAATTAATTTACATAGCTTTCCCTATGATAAGCACTGGACTGTGAACCACAAGGTTGGCAGTCCGAGCTTATCAGGTTTCTGCTCCCATAAAGATTTAAAACCTTGGAGGAGTCAGAACAGATTTTACAGCATTTAGCAACAACAAATTTTCAAATCAGGACAAATTGTTTAAACTTGTCATATTTTGTAGATCATAAATGATAGACTAGTGGCAATTTCATTTGGTTTGATCTTAGTTAATAAATTACCAGCTAGTTTGTATCTCCATTTTCAAGGGATGGAAACATTAAAATTTGGAGAAAATGTACTTTAATGTGCATTAAAAGGGCTCTTCTTTGCTTCCACATGACAAGGACTGTAAGTGAACTAAAAAAATCATAACGTGTACTCTAGCACCTTCATTAAAATACATGAAGCTGACACCTTTCCTACAAACTTTAATGGGAAACTGCAAATCTCCTACCAGAGACTGTGGAATGCCCATCTGAATATGTTGTAAGAAGATTTAATGGTCTTCAATATTGATTTCCTTAACCCATAGCATTTCTGAAGTTAAAACAAGCACTCTCAATTATTACTACCAAAAAGGATGGTGGTATCTTGTATTTTATTATTTAAACTATAATAATAAAGTGGGTCTATAATTTGTTTTTTTAAATATTGTCCACAAAGATAAGGAGAGAAATTCATTTTGATCATTTATTATTTCAGTAATTTAAAACCTCTTCGTGCCCCCATCATGTGTCAGGTTTAGGTCTGGGCCCTGGAGCCACAGCACTGACCTGGGAAGTTGTCCTACATAGGAAATACAACCCTTTGATTTGCTCTCCTCGGTGGCACCCTTAGGTATCGTGGTCACTGCACAAGTGAGACCCCCAAGGGGGGAAAAAAACCTTTAAAACCAAGAGGTATAAAGGGATGAATTAGAGAGGAGTGGATTGCTACTTCTGCTTTCTTGCTGGTAACCAATGTGTCATCTTTCTTCTCTCAGTTTTGGGTTAATTGACACATAAAAGCTATTCAGTCAGAGCTCAACTGTGTCATGATCAGGTATAATCCACACAAAAAGAACTGTTTACATACACCAATGCTCAGAATGCAGTAATTAAGCTATAGCAACAGTTGATTTTTTGTTGTTGTTAAGTGCCACGGTGGTGGTGGTGATGTGCCGTGAAGTCGATTCCGACTCATAGTGACCCTGTATAGGGTTTCCAAGGTTGCAAATTGTTATGGGAGCAGAAAGTCTTATCTTTCTCCCATGGAACTTCTGGTAGTTTCGAACTGCTGACTCTGAGATTAGCAGCCCAACACCTTGAGGTTAGCAGCCCGACTTGTAACCACTACGCCACCAGAGCTCCTTCATTAAGTACCAGTTGTTATCGTTGTGAAGTGCCATTGAGTCGGCCCGACTCATAGCGACCCTGTATTGGATTTCTGAGGAGCAGCTGGTGAGCTTGAACCAACGACCTTGCAGTTCAAATGACTTTGCAGTCTGACATGTATTAACCCACAGTGCCACACCTTTATAATTCACAGATAATTTTTAAATGACTTCTCCAGGATTAGTGACAAATAGCACCTGTGCTCCTGCAATAGTCTCCATTTTTCAGCTTCTTTAAAATCCAGTCTTCCTACAACCAAAATGATTTTGAAAAACAAACAAACAAACAAACAAACAAATTATATTGATTACTCCCTTACTTTAAAATCTTTTAAGGCCTCTCATCACATTTATAATAAAAGCTAATCCCTTTAATTTGTCTTTCAAAGCTTTATAGAATCAGGAGCATTTAAAACTCTCCAGCTTCAATTTTGTCTCTTTCCCATTGTTACCTACAGCACAACCACACTGATCTCCTTTCTTTCTGGTGTTAGAACACCAAGCATGTTCGCACATCAGAGTTTTCATGATCCTTCTACTTGGAATGCTCTTCCGCTATCTGCACAGATCCTTCCTGTCCTTCAGATCTCAGCATCAATGTTGCTCTTTCAGAGTCCTTCCCCAACTACCCATTCTATAGCAACCTCCCAAACACTCTAACACATTCTCCTATTTTATTTATTTCCTTTGTACTTAACAAAATTGGAGACTGCTTATTTATTAGTTTATATATTTATGGAATCTGGCACGATCTACTAAAAACACACACACCATGCATGCATTCACTAGATCTGCATTATCTAAAAGAGTAGCCACTAGTCATATGTGGCTATTTAAATATGAATGTAAATAAAATAAATTACAATTCCCCAGCTGCATTAGCCTCATTTCAAAAGTTTAATAACTACATGTGGTTAGTGGCTACTATACTTGGAAACCGACTTTAGTACACTAACAACAACAAATACTGGATGATGCAGATATAAAATATTCCCATCACTGCAAATATTTATATACACAGTGTTCCTGTGGAATATAAGCTCAAGGAAAGAGAAATCTTGTCTACTTAATTCACTACTTTTTAAATTTGTGTTTTGAATTTGAATTTGTTTGATATATAATAGATGACAGGTAAATATATCTTGAATGAAGAGTGAATGAGCTTTCAAGATAAACATTACTGAGCATTAATGTGAATGAGTTTTGTAAAAGTCAATGACAGTATAATTGCTATTGGAAAGCAAAATGGCTTTCAGGAATGACATAGACTTTCCTTTTTTTCCTGGGAATAGTTCCTCTAAAGGCAATTTCCAACAAAAGTTGATTACTTTTGTTTATATGTTTTGTTTGTTTACTCCAAAACATTCAAAAATAGATCCAACTGTAAAAGTGCTTCAATAATTCTCTAATTTTCAACAGTGTCTTCTTTGACTTACAAATAAAAACTGTTAGTACGAATCCATGAGGAGAAGTGGGCGGAGGGCGAGTGAAAGTGTGGGCTGAAAACCATCTTCTGTGCAGTATAGTATTTGCTCTAGATGTCTAAAAAGGCAGTGTTATCACTCACATCTTTAGCAACCACTTCTCTGTGCTTTGATTAATGTGGGTATAAAATGTGGCTGATGGAGGAGCATCAGTGTCTGAATCATTTTGAGACAAGAAGAATCAAAAAGTATTTTCATTTCAAAAATGAATTTTAAATAAGGAAAATGTGATTACTTAATATAGTTGATAGATTGCTATATTATTGTATTAGAAGAAAAAGCAGGAGTGTATATCTTGCCAGACTTGAAGGACAAATACAGCCACTATATTTTTACACCATTCAAATCCTTAACTCTCAGTGTCGTGTTCTGTTTTCAAATCACCATGAGGTTCATATGAAAACTTGTGAGGGCCTGGCACCATGCCTAGCATTAAAAAAAAAAGAAAGTCAATGTTGGTTTCTTTACCCCATCCCATTCCTCTCTTTCAATACTCAGATATATTTCAAAGCTCTTATAAGGAAGCTCATTGATTAGCTAATGGAGAATTGTTGCATCATGAACACCTTTGGCTGAGAGGCCAGGGACTGACAAACAATGTGAAGAGCAGTTCAGAATGAGTGAACTCGAGTAATACTCATATTTAGTAAAACTATTGCCCATTTCCTATTATAAAACTGACCACAGAGCAGAGTTAGGACACTGTTGAAATCATAAACTGGTCTGAAACCGTATACAGATGCTCCATGCACTACTACATAATTAAAATATTTCTAAGTAATAAACTTTGTGGCTTTAGGATTATTGTGGATGGTTTTACATCCAATTGGAGTAGAGAAAACATAGGAATGAGAAGAGGACTTCTTTGGTGAAAGATAGATAAGAGGGGTGTGTATAGAGAGAGAGAGAAGAAAAAAATATATAAATGATGGAAATATGTCTAATTTTGGAACTCAAGAATGTAGAAACTTGAAAAGATTCAGAAAGTCTATGCAGACTTCAGCCTACATGATCTTTGGCTTTAACTCTCCAACACAGAGGAAGGACTCAACATTTCTGCATACTGTTCAGTGGTCAGAGGAAGTCCACCCTCATGTGAAGAAGCTGCTTCAGCAGAGACAAGTTTACTTCGTCACTCCAAGGGTTCTGGTGGGAGGCAATAAAGGAGCAGGAGGGCCACAGCAAAATCATTCTTGGAACCATAATAGAGAGTGACGTGGTTAAAGTGACCCAACTTCAGATCCACCCATGTAGGAAATAAGGGAGTCCTTTGGTCATGGCCAACAAAGATGGAGGAAAAAAAGAGTGTCTTGTGTGGGAGTTCCTGAGTACTACCCAGTCAGAATGCTCCACAGAAGCCAGTGTGGCCAGAGTTCATCTCTCATACTTTGGGCATATTATCAGAAGGGACCAGTCCCTGGAGAAGAACATCATGCTTGGTAAAGTGGAAGGTCAGTGAAAAAGAGGGAGACCCCCAATGAGATGACTTGGCACAGAGGCAGCAGCAATGGTCTCAAGTGTAGCAAAAATTGTGATGTTTGCACAGGACTGGGCAATGTTATGTTCTGCATAAGTTATGCATAAGGTTATTATGTTATGCATAAGGTCGCTAAGAGTCAGTACTGACTTGATGGCTTCTAACAACAAAACAACAATTCACCTCCTCTATTAGAGGCATTATTTCTTCAGTGATGTCCCCATATTTTCCCCTTTCTGTATTTTTCTGCCATGAGTAGGAGAGAGAGAAAACAGTGGGGAGAGAAAATTCAGAGAGTAGAAGATGGGAGAAAGACGGGAAGGACAAAATATGACAGTAAGGAACATTTTTGAGGATTCTAGACAGGCCTGGAATGCAAGATCCACCCTGGTCTTGCTTGCCAAAGGATATCTGATTAATGTATATTTTGATAAATAGTTATCAGGTATAGCTCTCTTAGTGTAGTCGTTACGAATCGGGCTGTGAAACACAAAGTCAGCAGTTTGAAAATACCAGCCGCTCCATGGGAGAAAAATGAGCCTTTCTGCTCCCGTAAAGTTTTACAGCCTCGGAAACCCTGTTCAGGGTCGCTGTGCGTTGGAACCATCTCGATGGCACTTACAACAACATAGATAGATAAATAGATAGATAGATAGATAGATAGATAGATAGATAGATAGATAGATAGATAGACAGATAGATAGACACAGAAATTTCACTTATAAAAAATATATATTCTCGAGCAGAGAGCTCTGCCAACAACAACTCAGAATAACCGACCAAGCAGGCTCAGGGAATGGTCCCAGAACTCTGAACCACATATAAAGGAATACTTAGAAGGTTGGAAGGC
>NW_006408739.1:2243420-2250222 GCF_000296735.1 Chrysochloris asiatica
CCTGCAGTACCACACCATTCTCATGTCTAAAGAGACATGAGAATGTTTGTTCTTAACCTTCCCTCTTTCAACTTTTTACATCTCCTCTCTTCCTCCTTCCCAACTCTTCCTCAGGAACTTTTATGTTAGCAAGGCCTGGATACAGCACAGCAATGGGCATGCAGGGAGGGAAGCTGTAGTGGCAGCTTTGTCTTGCTTCTTCATATCTTTGACCCCCAGCTTCTTATCACAGGAAAAGCTTTGAAGACCCCACAGGACGTATGGCCTGATTTCACCTATGCCTGGTACTCACAGGAAGACAGTGAAAAAAAAAAGTTTGGCAAATAAACAGCTGTTTTCTTCTTGAGAAAATCTTTGCATGACAAACCTCAAATTGGACAAGTAGGATTAGCACATTATATTGCATCAGCCATCTGCCATTACAAGTTAAGTAAATTAAATTGCAAATCTAAATCCCTAACTGATACATTATTTTACAAATGATCAGAACTGTATTCAGAAATTAGAAATATGGTGTCAGAAGGAGGTAATAACCTGGTGCTTTAGTTACTGTGGCCAAAATTCTGGTCACCATGACACTACCAAATCGTGTCCCTTAAACTTCTTTTGTATTGGTTACTTGCTCTAGAAAATCCAACCTCTCCCTATTTCAAATATTTTCATATTCCTAAAAACTTTCTTCTAAAATAACATTCCTGCAAAATTTTAATTGAGCTTCCAAAGTCCACCTCTGGTTTCCCACCATCCTTTAATAAGACCTCTGTTCCAGTTAAAGCTTATGCCCATAAACACACCAGGACAAGCATGTCCTGCTATTTGTATCCTTTGGACTTGATCCCTTTCCTCTGAAATGTGTTCCCTTCTATGCAATTACTCTGCTCCAGAGCAGCGCAACATCTTGGCTCCGTTCAAGTCATCTAACTTCACTGCAGCCATCCCTGGATGGCTGCAGTTTAATTGATACCTCTTTCCTCTAACCTTCTTTGGATCTTAAAAGACTCCTCAATCTAGCTTGTTGACTCTTTAACACAACACATGAAAGGGCCTAACAAAATTAAAAGCATAAGAGTGTCAAGCATATAGTATTCAACTAACATATATCACTCATTTATTCATTTTCTCTTTTCAGTGTTATTATATCTTAGTTTCTTCCCAACAAAGATGGTACTTAATTGAGGGAAGTGGTCATGTTGGTTCATCTTCTCTGTGCCTCCCACAGGGCCTGGTGTCCTAGGGAACACTCAGCAGGTGATCAATAAATAAGCACTTGCTGACTGAATGATTGATTGACTAATGCACTTTGCATTTGAATTCCAAATGCAGAAGCCCTTGAGGATGCCCTGGTTTTCCTACAAATGATCTGAAATTGACCTCTACTGCTCAGTGGAAAGTTCGTTGCTCTTTTGCAGATGGAAAAAATTGAAGTACAGATAGAGGATTAAAATACTTCAATACCGGTTTGAACCTCAAGGTTCAAACTCACCAGCTGATCCTCAGAAACTGTATACAGGGTCGTTATGAGTGGGAATTGATGGCACTTAACAACAACAAAATCAAGCAAGGGATTAGTGAGAGCTACAAGACAGAGCCCAGGCATCCTTACTGCTGACACATTGAATTTGGAGTCAGTAAACCATGCTTCTTTTCAGACATGAGTAGCCATATCCACCTGTTGATTGTTGATGTGTAAATTATTTGTTGTTGTTATGTGCCGTGAAGTCGGTTCCGACTCATAGCGAACCTGTACAGGGTTTCTGAGGCTATAAATCTTTATGCAAGCAGAAAGCCTCATCTTTTTCACGCAGAACAGCTGGTAGTTTCGAACTACTGACCTTGCGGTTCACAGCCTGATTCGTAACACTATGCTATAAAACGTTTATTTTGTTTTTTTTTTGAAGGTTTTTATTGTGGGCAGATCATCAGTTTTACATTCAACAAATTATACACCTTGTTACATTACAATGATTATAGTCCCCTCCATGCACCATCAGTTAAAAGTATTTCTCTCTATTCACTTTAGCTTTTTTTAAAAAAACAAAAAACACTCAGGCATATATAATAATTTACACCTCCAAAGGGCACATTCTGCAAGTCTGCTTCCTAGCCACCAGCTCTTAGTCTCTCTCTTCCCATGAATCTAGAGTCCTCGGCCACTCCCCCTCTCCATGTCCCCATCTCTGCCACTGTCTCTAGCGTCGCTGCTTCTCAGGATAAGGTCCCACATTCTGCTTGTGCTCTTCTTCCTTGATGGTCCTAGGATCCTCTGTTTCTGGACTGTAAGATTAACTACTCGCCTGTTTTGTTACAAAACTTCTACCTTTACAATTGTGACAGTCACAATGAGTCATAATAACAATTATTCATTATTGAATCATATGAATCTTATCCCCATCTCTTTTCGTCAGACCAATCTAGTCAAGATGAAAACTATTCAGTGGGAACACTTTCTTCCCCCCATACCCATACTCTTAAACTAAACTCCCTCTTGAAACCTTGTAAGCCAATCACTTTGTGCCTTTATTGCTCCCTCATTTTAGGTAGCCAATGTCTAAGTTGTCCATTCCTATCTATCCTGTGTTCATTGATACTTGATGTGACGACTCCTTCCCACTCTGTTGGTATTTAGAGTTACTACCTCTATGAGTAAGGAGCTCTGGTAGCGTAGTGGTTACGAATCAGGCCTTAATACTTAGATGGGTGTGTATTTTGGTATTTTTTATGCTTTCTGATTGCCTCCAGGTATATGTGATCAGGAGATGGTCTTCCCTTTTCAATTTTCTTCCTGTGAAATTTCAAGATGCCACTGTTGCTCATTGTGAGGTAATTCAGGATTTAATTTTAGGCCTATTTCCTTTTTAGTCTGCCTGTCCTGTTCCACAATCTCCATTCAGGCCTTTTTCCTAGTGATAAACAGTTCAGGGACGGCTGTGGCCATTTTGCACTGCCTTTTGGTTTTAAGTGGAAATTGTCACTTTAAATTTTGAGGAGATCTGTGCACATGTGTCATAGAACCCTCCAGGGATGGGGGGTGGGGTGGGGTGTCCACTCCCTCTGGCACCCCCTCTAGTCACCAGAATGGAGGTGTGCAGACAGCAAGAGACCAATGACCAGATAAAAAGAAAAAAGAATGTCCACACCTTTATCTCTGTGGTTCTGTCAGATGTCTGTGGCTGTTCTGATCTTTCCCTGCTTGGTCTCTCCCAACATGGCAGCCCAGGAGCAGCTGAGCATCTTGAATTAGAAAGCAATGGATTTCTTGCTTCTGCTACAAATTCCCCTAGCTGTAAGCCTTCTAACCTTTTAATTATTCCTTTATATGTGATTCAGAGTTCTGGGACCATCCTCTGAAACTGCTTGGTCCAGTATTCTGTGTTGTTGCTGATGGAGCGCATCACTGTACTTCCACCCGGTCCACCATCTTGTTTGTTCTCCCCTTAGTTGGCTTTTTAAGATCAAGGACTTTGTCTTACATGCTTTTATATTTTTGGTGTTTAGGACAATACCTGACACATAATACCAAGAGGCTTAAAAATGTTCATGGAGACATTCCATTATCTTTTAATTCCATTTTTCCATGAACTTTTTGAAGCCCCCTCATAGATGTTTAATAATTTTATAATACATTAATATTGTCAGATAGAACTATCTTTTTAGAATAATTAACGTACTTAAATCTTCTTTATAGTATTGTTGTTGTTGTTAAGTGTGAGCCTGTATAGGGTTTCCAGGAGTCCTGGTGTGGTGTTGTGGGTTAATGTGCCAGACTGCAAAGTCAGTTTGAAATGCGAGGTCAGCAATTCAAGTTCACCAGCTGCTCCTCGGAAATCGCTATGGGTTGGAACTGACTCGAGGGTATTTTAACGACAGCAACGTAGAGTTTCCAAGGAGTAGCTGATGAGTTTGAACCACTGACCTTGTAGTTCAATTGACCTTACGGTCCTGTGCTAATCCTACAGCACCATTCCAGGGAACCTAAATTTATAAACTGTCTGTTTTCACTCATAGCAACCTATTTTTTTTAAAAAAAAAACTTTTTATTGTGAACTGAGTGAAGGTTTACAGAGCAGATCATCAGTTTTACATTCAACAAATCATATATTTTGGTTCATTACAATGATTACAATTCTTTCTATGTACCATCAGTTAACAGTATTTACTTACCTCAATTAACCTTAACTCTTGCATTCCTCCCTGTGTCTCCCAATACCTTTATCTTTCTTCTGCCAAACTTTCTCTTGTTGTAGATTGCTTGCTCTGTCACCCATATTAATATGTGTCTACCCTCAAACCCGGAGTCCTGGTGTGGCACTGTGGCTAATGCATCAGACTGCAAAGTTGTTTGAACTGCAAGGTCAGTGGTTCAAGCTCACCAGTTGCTCCTTGGAAACCCTATACAGAGTTGCTATGGTTCGGAATTGACTCTACAGCACTTAACAACAACAACAACCCTCAAACTCACGTATAATCCCTCCCTCATCCCCTGTCACCATCATAGAATGTTGCTTTTATCAAGAAAAGTCTTAACTCTTTACAACATTGATCTCATACAATATTTGTCCTTTTGTGATTGACTAATTTCACTGAGCATAATATCCTCCAGGTTTATCCGTGTTGTGAAGTGTTTTATAGATTCATTGTTATTTTTCAATGTTCATAGCAACCCATTCTTAATCCTGAATACTAATTTATTTGCCTTACTCTTGGTGTCCAGATGCAGCACTATGGGATAAGCACTGGACTGCTAACCCCAAGGCTGGTGGTTCAAACCTACCATCTGCTTCTTGGAAAGCCCCTGTAGGTCGCTATGCATCAGAACGGACTTGATGGCACTCAACAACAACAATGTAGGTCCTGTCATTTGAGTTTAAATAAGAATTTATACCTAGTGTATCATTGCCCTTGATTTGATTGATAAATAAAGGTTGAAATAAGTTTTAATTTCTAACCCACAAATAAGAATATAATTGACATACTTAAGGAAAAATGTGAAATAAAAGGTAATTTGAGGAGACAGAATTGCTGCCCCAAGGTAGCATGAAAGTATTTTATCCTGGAACATGTGTGCCATATGGGTTTCATAACTGATGATTAGTTTCTCTTAATCAGTTGAACATCCATTTAAGGGACAAATTGATTAGCTCACTGCATAGTTAACAGAACATTAAGTGCTATCACTTCGAATTAAAAAAAAATGTTTTGATTAGCAGCAAATAAGCACAGTTTAGCATTAAGACATTAAACAGTGTGATCTCAGTTCATTATTAACCTGTTTTGTTTTGTTTTTCCCCCTCCCAAAAATGTTAAAAGGGTGTTTGTAGCTAGCTGAGTGTCCAATATTTGCAATTCTTAAAATATTTTCATTGTTCTGGCTGGCATTGAATGTAATATAACTTTTCCAAAGAGTTGTTGTTGTTAGGTGCCATTGAGTGAGTACTGACTTATGCACAACAGAATGAAACACTGATTCTGCGCCAATCTCACAATCATTGCTATGCTTGAGCCCATTGCTGCTGCCACTGTGCCAATCCATCTTGTTGGGGATTTCCTCTTTTTCGCTGACCCTCTACTTTACCAAGCATGATGTCCTTCTCCAGGGACTGGTCCCTCCTGATAATATGCCCAGAGTTTGAGAGATGAACTCTGGCCATCCTGGCTTCTAAGGAGCATTTTGGCCATACTTTTTTTCATTTGTTTGTTCCTTTGGCAGTCCATAGTACTTTTAATATTCTTCTCAAACACCATAACTCAAATGCATCAATTCTTTCACGGTCTTCTTTAATCATTGTAACATGATATGAGGCTAATGAAAATACCATGGGTTGGGTCAGGTGCACCTTAGTTCTCAAACTGACAATTTTGCTCTTGAACACTTTAAAGAGGTCTTGTGCAGCAGATACCCTAATGCAATGTCTTGATTTCTTAACTGCTGCTTCCATGAGTGTTGATGGTGACTCCAAGCAAAATTAAGTCTTTGTTAATTACAGTCTTTTCTTCATTTATTGGTCCAGTGGTGAGGGTTTTTATTTTCTTTACAGTGAGGTGAAGTCCATATTGGAGGCTGTGGCCTTTGATCTTCATCAGTAAGTATTTTAAGTCTTCTTTGCTTTCAGCAAGCAAGGTTGTATCATCTGCAATCGCAAGTTATTAATGAGTCTTCTTCCAATCCTGATGCCACATTCCTTTTCATATATCCAACTTCTTGAATTATTTGCTCAGCATACAGATTGAATACATATGGAATACAACCTTGGTGCACACCTTTTCTGATTTTAAACCATTCAGTGTCCCCTTGCTCTGTTTGAACAACTGCTTCTTGATCTATGTACAGGCTCTTCATGAGCACAATTAAGTGTTCCAGAATACTCATTTTCTGCAATGTTGTCAATAGCTTATCATGTTCCCCACAATTGAAAGCCTTTGCATAGTCAATAAAGCACAGGTAAACATCTTTCTGATAGTCTCTGCTTTCATCCAAGATCTATCTTCCATCAGCAATGTCTTCCATATCCCCATCTGAATCCAGCTTGAACCTCCAGCAGCTGCCTCTGATTGTACTACTGCAGTCATTTTTGAATTATCTTTAGCAATAACATATTAAGGATGTTGTCCAATGAGTTCCACATTTCATTTTGGAATGGGCACAAATATGAATCACTTCCAGTCAATTAGGTAGGTAGCTGTTTTCCAAATTTCTTGACATGGATGAGTGAGTGCTTTCAGTGCTGCATCCATTTTTTGAAATACTTCAATTTGTATTCTATCAATTACTGGAGCCTTCTTCTTTGCCAGTAGTGCCTTCAGT
>NW_006408739.1:2251061-2267261 GCF_000296735.1 Chrysochloris asiatica
TCTCCACTCTAGTCCTCTGTGGCTATGTCACTGACTTTGGGTCCAAGAGTCCCCAGGTCTTGCCAAACTGCTGGCCAACCAGATCTCCACCCAGGTTCACAGGAGTCTATTGAACGTTGTAGAGCTTAGCTCGCAGCTTTATTGCTGTTTTTACCTCCCTTCCCCTTATCGGTGACGAGTGTGGTCACCAATCAGAGCGTGTATTCCCATTAAGTCTTAGTCTTAGGATGAGGTTTGTCCTGAGGGGACCCCACCACTTGCCTTGATATCTTCTGGGCAAGCCACTTGCTTCTTGTTGTAGTAATCAGTTGTTTTTGTATATTTCCTGTCAGTCTTTTCTTTCAAGAAGTATCTTCTGTTCTTCTAGCCGCTCCAGAATGGTCTGCTTGTCCTTTCAAGTGGAAATTTCCCACCTCAGAAGACTCTGGATGCTGTTCAGGATTCCACCTATGGTCTTATGTAATGCAGAGGCTCTGTAGGAAGCCTCCTTCACTGGGTACGTTGTAGCCCCATTTTAGGTATTCCAATCAGTTATAGTCAGAAGATGGACTTACAAGCTTTCTAAGGTGATATTTCTGGCTATTCATTTCTCTTCCCCTCAAGTGTTTATTTTATAATGGTATGCCAGAGAAACCAAGATTCAAAAGACAGCTAAGAATCTTAACATTATTTCCTCCCTTTCCCCTATTCCAACCATGTCTCAATACCTGTATCCCAGAGCTCTGTTTTTCCAAGTTTGGGCATTCATCATTATTTACCTTTGTCCCACTTCAGCTTCACATTCATCCTATCATATTTCATTTCATTGCAATGTTTACAATCCCCTCCATGCATCGTCAAAAACCAAAGGATACATCTCACAGACCCACCCCTATGCTTGTCAGGAAACAGCTCCTCTCCCTCCCTGAGTCCTATGTCCCCAGCCACTCCATCTGTCCACATCATCATCTCTGTCTCCATGCCTGGCTTCACTGCCTCTTTGGGTAGGGTCACACTCTCTGCTCTTCTCAGTTGATGGTCCCAGGGACCTCTGCTTCTGGGCTGTAAATCAATCACTCCCCTCCTTTTGTCAAAAAAAAAAAAAAAAATCTACTACTACATTTCTGACCCTCACAGTCAGTCCTGAAGGGAATTATTCACTACTGTACCACAAAAGTCTTATCCCCATTTCCTTTTGCCAGCCTGGTCCCAACAGATTGGAAATCATTCAGTGGAGGTTCTACTACCCCTGTCCCGACTGGAACTAGGCTCCCTCTTGAAAACTTGTAAGCCAGTCACTTCTTGCCTTTATAGCCCCCCCCCTGAATTTTTGGTCTGGGCAATTTCTAGCCCCCTTTAAGATATTCCAATCAGTTATAGGCTGAAGACAGGCTTACATGTTTTCTATTGTGATGTTTCTGGCTATTCCTCCCCCTCCCCCCAAGTGTCTATTTCACAATGGTAGGCAAATGGTAGGCAAAAGACAACCAAGCATCCTAACATTATTCCCCTCTTTTACCCTTTCAAACCATGCCTCAGTCCCTGTATCCCAAAGCCCTGTTATTCCAAGATTGTGCATACATCATCATTTACCTCTGTCCCATTAAGCCCATGTGAACCTGCCTAACTGTTCTCCCATCTGCCTTGTTCTTCTACTCCCCTTCCCTTTCTTGTGTATTGCCAATCCTCCCACCCCCTCCTGCTGCCAGCACCCAAGCTTTCCTTTGTCTATTCTGTACCCTGTGCTCTATCTTCCCTTCCTTCCCTCCCCTCCTCTCATCCCATACATCCTGGTGATCAGCAATTATATATATAGCTTATTTCACCCCTTTTGGGTGGGTTCTTTTTCTTAGTGATTTACAATAATGGTCTTAATGCAGTATTTCTCCTTTTGTGACTGACTAATTTCACACAGCACAATGTTCTCAAAGTTCATCTATGTTATGTGGTGGCTTGCAGCTTCCTTTTTGTTCTTCAAGGTAACATAGTATTCCATTGTGTGTATGTACCACAGTTTTTATATCCATTCATCAATTGATGAGCATTAAGGCTGTCTCCATCTTTTTGCTATTGTAAATAGGGCTGCTATGAACATTGGTGTGCATATATCTACTCATGTTATGGCTCGTATTTCTTGTGGGTAAATACCAAGTACAGGTATTGCTGGATCATAAGATATTTCTATTCACAACCTTCTGAGCAAGCGCCATATTGCTTTCCAGAGAGGTTAGACCATTTTGCAATCCCACCAACAATACAGGAGGGTCTCAGTCTTTCCGCATCCTCGCCAGCATTTATTGCCCTCTATTTTTCTGATCTTTGCTGCTATTGCTGGTGTGAGATGATATCTCATTGTTGTTTTGATTTGCATCTCTCTGATGGCTAGTGATCATGAACATTTCTTCATATATTTGTTGGCTGCCCGGATTCCCTCCTTGGTGAAGTGTCTGTTCATGTCCTGTGCCCATTTTTTAATTGGGTTACTTGTCTTTTTCTTGTAGAGGTGTTGTAGTTTCCTTTATATTTTAGAAATGAGTCCCTTTGATATGTCTTTGCAAAAGATTTTTTCCCATTCTGTGGGTTCCCTTCTTACTCTTTTGGTGAAGTGTTTTGATGCACTTAAGTTTTTAATTTTTAGTATGTCCCACTCATCTGTTTTGTCTACTTTTGTTTGTGTACTTTTCAAAATGTTTGGTAGTTTGTGTATGCCCTGAATTAGAGCCCACACATTTGGACAAATGGAGTATTTCTCCATACAAATACAAATGTAGTATTTTTTCATTGATTACTTTCATAATTTTGGAATTCACATTTAGATCTTTAATCCATGCTGAGTTCATTTTTGTATAGGGTGTGAGGTAAAGATCTTGTTTCAATCTTTTGCATATTGCTTTCCAGTTCTGCCAGCACTATCTGTTAAAGAGACTACCTCCTCTCCATGCTATATACCTACGCACTTTGTTGAAAATCAGTTGGCTGTATGTGGATGGGTTAATTTCTGGATTCTCAGTTCTGTTCTATTGATCAATGTATCTTTCATTGCACCAGTACCAGGCTGTTTGGACCACTGTAGCCATGTAGTAAAATTTGAAATTGGGAAGTGAGAGTCCTTCAACCTTCTTCTTTTTAAGGAGTGCTTTGCTTATCCTGGGTCTCTTTCCTTTCCATATAAAGCTAGTAATTGTCTTTCCCATCTCTTTGAAGAATGTTGTTGGAATCTGGATTGGGATTGCATTATATGTGTAAATTGCTTTACGCAGTACTGAGATTTTCACGATGTTGAGTCTTCCTATCCAGGAACATTGTATGTTCTTCCACTTCTGTAAGTCTCTTTTGGTTTCTTGTAGCAGTGTTTTGTAATTTTCTTTGTATGTGTCCTTTGTTTCTCTGGTTAAGTTTATTCCTAAATATTTCATATTTTAGGCAGCTACTATAAATGGTATTGCTTGCCTAATATCCTTTTCAGCGCTGTCGTTGTTACTATAGAGGAATCCAACTGATTTTTGTATGTTGATCTTATACCCTGCCACGTTGCTAAATTTTCCACCATCCCCTCCCACAAATTGTAGTCAATTTGATTTCTGTGTAGTCTATCTGATGAGGTTCATGTGTATAGTCATCATTTATGTTGTTTAAAAAGGTATTTGCAATGAAGAAATCATTGGTCTTACAAAATTCCATCATGTGATATCCAGTGTTGTTTCTATAATCAACACTGTATTTTCCAATTACTGATCCTTCCTTTTTGTTTCCAACCTTTGCATTCCAATTTATAGTAATTATCAATACATTCTGATTGCATGTTATTCCACCGAGAATAAGAGCTTAACACTATGATGTGATCAAACTCTTCATTTATACTAATGCTTTACTTAATGAATTGGTAAACCACATGGTTCTGAGGCCTAGTACAAGGACAATAAGTAAATATTAAACCTTTACAAATAATTTCAAGAAGAATTGGCATGTGATGTAAGTGACGGGGAGGGAAATGGTATGTAAAAATGGAGATGGTGTTTATTCGAGGTGTTAGGGGCCATACAGAACATGATTCATGGACCAGTAGAAATTACAGAGTTGAACAATGTATAAATGTAAGAGTGAAAGTGAACAAGACCAGAGAAATAAAAGATGCAGAAGGCTCTCCTTATTGAAACCAGGTACAAGAAGATATTCAAACAGGGGAGAACAAATGGGAAATAAATCTTTAAATCCACAAAGGGGCAAAAAAAGTGGTGTAAAGATGTACTATCTCAGTTGTTGTTGTTAAGTGCTGTTGAGTTGGTTCTGACCCATAGTGACTCTGTATAAGTTTTCCAAGGAGCAGCTGGTGAGTTCGAACTGCCAACCTTTCAGTTCAAACCAATTTTGAGGTCCAGTGCATTATCCCACAGTGTCATACCGGGACTCCACTATCTCGGTCCATAGCAAATTGCATTAACTCACACAAACATAATTAAAAACTAAACATTTGAATGTTAGGCAGTACCGTCCTGAGTCAGATGGTAGTTGATTCTGACTACACCTTGGACTCTGAGGACCTAATTAGTCTTAACAAGAATGTATGCAGGTGTCAGCCAGTTCTGGAGTTGAATCTGAGCAGGACAGCTTATTGGAGACAGTGGAATATTTGAACTTGATGAGGCCCGAGGCAAGTTTCAAACACTATTTGCAAAAATTTAGGAACGTAGTGAGCATGCAGAAAATGTGGTTCATGTCTGTTTCTGAAAGTCTGCAAGTATTATGTGGTATAAATCTATCTTTTTAATTCTTCATCTCATTCTACTTGTCTCAGTAAGGATTAATTTAAAAGACTCACTTTTGTAGGTTCCAACTAATAGGGCCCTATACAATCAATCTAAAATGATCATTTAATTTTAATTTTATTATATTTGGTTAGTTCACTGGTTCCTGGAGGATATAAATGTCTAAGCATTAGACTACTAACCAAAAGGTTGGCAGGTCAAATGCATCCAGAGGTGCCCCAGAAAAAATGCCTGGCAATCTACTTATGAAAAGTCACAGACTTGAAAGTGTTATGGAACACAGTTCTACTTTGCATGCATGTGGATGCCATGAGTCAGAATCCACTTGACAGCAACTGGTTTTGGTTTGTTTAATCAGTTCACTTAGGAATGTTTGTATTTGACAATGTAAATGTTACTTGAAAGGTAGAATTAGTTGTTGTTGTTAGGTGCTTCGAGTTGGTTCCAATTCATAATTCATGAACAACAGAACTGCCCAGTCCTGTGCCATCCTCACAATCATTGCTATTGTTGCAGCCACTGTAACAATCCATCTTGTTGAGGTCTTCCTGTTTTTCATGGATGCTCTACTATACCATGCAGTCCCGCTCCAGGAACTGGTCCCCCTTGATAACATGTCCAAAGTATGTGAGATGAAGTCTCATCATCTTTTGCTTCTAAGGAGCATTCTAGCTGTACTTCTTTCAAGACAGATTTGTTTGCTCTTCTGACAGTCCATGATATATTCAAAATTCTTCACCAACACCTTAATTTAATGCATCAATTTTTCCCCTCAATCTTCCTTACTCATTTTCTAGCTTTCACAGGCGTATTATGTGACTGAAAATACTATGACTTAGGACAAGTGCACTTTAGTTCTCAAAGTGACATCTTTGCTCTTTAACATTTTAAAGAGATCTTTTGCAGTCTATTTGCCAAGTTCAATATATCACAGAACATAATTAATTCACAAGAGACTATTCTTACATGTTATCATTCATAATTATTGTCTGGATAAAACCAAAATCAGTTAATGTAGCGTCTACTCCAACTCATGACAACCCCATGTGTGTCAGAGTAGAACTGTGCTCTCTAGTGTTTTATTTATTTAGTTATTTAGGTAGATTGTCAAGTCTTTCTTCTAAGTTGCTTAACTAGCTAGGCAAAAATACAGATTTTTAGGATCCTCCTCTGTGTTTCTGATTTATTAAGTTTGGGATGGGTGCTGAAAATCTGTGCTTTTAACAAATACTAATAGAAGAAGGCCCATGGGCCATCCTTTGAGAAACACACACAAGAGTTTCTTGAGGTCAAGGATCAGTATTTCTTTCTTTCAATATCTGCTTCAGAACTTAGTGTAATGATACTTGGCAATAGTCATTATTTGTTGGATTAATAAGACAACAAATAGATGCTTCATGATTATTTCTCACTCTGGTTTATCCTCACTTATTATTCAAAGTATTTTCAGGTTCTACAATGTTTGCCTAAGTAGCCCTAGTGAGTTACATGTTGGGTTGCCAGCCACAAGGAGAGCAGTTAAGTCCTCCAGGTACTATGGGGGAGAGAGATGAGGCATTCTGGTTCCATAAAGATATACAGGGTGTCTACGAATTGGAACCAACTTGATAACATACAGTCAGGCAAGCCAGCCAGCTACAATCCTTGTCTAGGAGTTCTGGTCTCAAATTCTTCCTCTGAAGGTAGAATCATGTCTTGTATTTGGAATGGTATTCATTATACTTAAATTTTCATACATACTATGGACTCATATTATATGTTGTTGTTAAGGGCCATTGAGTCAGTTTCACCCCTGTATAGGGTTTCCAAGGAGCACCTGATGGGTTTGAACTTCCAGCCTTGTGCAGGTCCTATAGTGCCACATGATGAGTTCATATTATATACTTGGTTTATATATTAATGAAACAAAGATCTGTTCCTTAAGAAGATTACATCCTAGAATTATGTGTGCATCAGACTTCTAACTCTGAGACTTTCAACTTTTTTTCTGGGACTATAATTATCTGTTAAAAGTTTCTGTCCCTAAACAATTTTTTATATAGTCTTGAATTAAGTAAAACATCATTTTGGCAACTTTCAAAGCTCACTAAGGAGAAGAGAGATTGGCTTAAAGCACCAGGGAGTTTTATTTTTGCATATAAATATTTATATGTGTAAAGGGGTATGTGGTTAATTATAAGCGACGGGAGGAGAATGACAGATGCTTAGATCCTCTGTCCCCATGGAGAGACAGACCTTGCTTGTTGGAGTGTAGTGGCACATCGTGTGGTCTGTGTACTGAATCACTGATTTAAATATTGCAGCAGCTGGAGTGCAAAGTACATCAGCAAATACTACAGGAGGAGGAATGCATGTGTTCTGAATACAAAGTAAGAATGAAATGGTCTTACATGAGCACATTGAAAAAGGTTGTGTATAACGCCTTCCACCTTTAAGAAAAAAAATTTTTTTTTTTTAAATTTTAGGGCAACCAGGCATACCAAGGGGACATAGGCAGATAAATGATGAAAGGAGCTGGTGTTGCTCCTAAATCCTAAATTTCTATTCTCTGCACAGGGAATGAAATTGGGAGACAGAGAGAAAGCTAACTCTCATCCTGCCAGGGAAAACCTACTCAGAGAATTCATCTCCATAATGAAAGCACTAAACCAAACAAGTATAGTCCCTACTTCAGTACTCACGGGGAAAATAAGAATGAGAAATAATAGTTTTCTTTTGCAACTTACACTTTATTGCCTCTACTTTTGGTGTGATCTATTTCAAAATCCTTTTCTCGATTTTTCCATTAATAAATAAAACCTATATAGGAATTTCTAAGGAGCTCTGGAAGCATAGTGGGTTATGAGTTGGGATGGGAGCTGAAAATCTATGCTTATAACAAATACTGTTAGAAGGTCCATGGATCATAAGGTCAGCAGTTTGAATCTACCGGCCACTCCACAGGACAAAAAATGAGGCTTTCTGATCTTGTAAAAACTTGCAGCCTTGGAAACCCTATACAGGGTCATTAAAAGTTGGAACTAACTCCATGGTAAACAACTACCACTACCATATAGGAATTTCCAGTCTTCAAATTAAACCTAACCTCATTTACTATTATTTCTCCTATTTTACAGATTAGGAAGCTGAGGTCCAGAGAATTGGGATGGTGTTATACAGAAATCACTCGTATTCATATGTTGCTGTTAGTAAGTGCCATTGAATCAGCTCTGACTCATAGTGACCCTATGTTGGGTTTCCAAGGAGTGGTTTGTGGGCTTTAACCACCAACCTTGTGGTTAGTAGTCCACCAGTGCTCATCCTACAGTATCATACCAGGACTCCTGATAAAGTCAGCTGCAAAACCAAGATGAAATTCAGGTTCTTTGATTA
Organism: Chrysochloris asiatica; assembly: GCF_000296735.1. Taxonomy (NCBI): domain Eukaryota; kingdom Metazoa; phylum Chordata; class Mammalia; order Afrosoricida; family Chrysochloridae; genus Chrysochloris; species Chrysochloris asiatica. The sequence continues at coordinate 2,259,179 of NW_006408739.1, forward strand.
CAAAATCTGAGGACACATGCTGCCTTTCTGTACTCTAACTCCTTTTTGTTGTTATTGTCTCTCCTTTCTCTATACTCCCCAATGCCAGAAATGACATGAAAGCTGGGGGAGTGAGGTATCGGAGGTGGGAGGTGAAGAAAATGATTAACACTGATGGATAGAACTTTTCTACTTAAAGATATAGTGCTGTAAAGGAGTAAGGAAAAAAAAAAAAAAGAGGCAGAGGCAGCTTTAGAAGAAATATGAATCAAAACAATAAATGAACAAATACATTTCATATTTGAAACAGTAAAATAGCTCAAATCATGGTTCCTTTTCTCGATATTCTAGGTCTTTATTCTGTCATCTGCACTGGAGATTTTACATCACCTGGTGAACTTCTTGGAGAGACCACGTGACTACAAGGATCCCCCAAATTTCCATGATATCACAAGCCACTTCAAACTCAACCTGAAAATGTCCAAAATCCTTGGGGTCATTTAACATGTTGATTCCTCATGAGTCTGAGTCACAGCTCATCATCCATGTTGACACCAGTGAATGTTGCAATGTTCATGTGGAAACAGCAGGGAATAGTGAGCTGGATTCCATCCTGTCTCATGCCTCATCAACCAGATGGTTGGCTGTATCAAAGCCAGTAACGCTGATGTCAGAGGCGAGAGAACACAGCTGGATTTTCAGGTTCAAGTGGAAAGAGGGAATCTATAATGCTAAAAGTTGGGGAGGAAATTGCCTTTGGACTAGGGGGTAGAGCCAACTAGAACTGATGGAGAGTTTTTAATGTTAAGTCCTACAGCAACATTTCTGTGTAATTGCTTTTTGGTCCATGGTAGAGTTTGAATCCCCTTCATCTCACACCTGCTAACAATCCTAGTGGTGCCAGTCAGCTAGCTATTGTGTACCAGATCTAAAGGAGATTTTTACCACTGATGTATTAGACTCCCACCAACTCCTAGATTCTATCATGTATCTTTTGTTCTTCCTAGGATTTCTGATTATTTGTTGCTGTGAAGTGCCACTGAGTTAGTTCTGACTCATAGTACCCCTGTATAGGGTTTCTGAGAAGTGGCTGGTGAGTTTGAACCGCCGACCTTGCAGTTCAAACTGACTGTGCAGTCCAATGCTTATCCTACAGCACCATACCAGGGCTCCTGGGTTTCTGATGATTAACCAGAAACAAAAACATGTAAGGATGGAAAATAGCTAGAAAAACCAGTACTTAGGAACTTGGTGATGATCTCATTTTCAAAAGTATATAATTTTGTCCCTTGAGTAGGCTGTGAGAAAAATAATGCATTTGTCTTCTGGTTTGGTCATGCTAGCCACAGCAGGAAATCTACATGGAGGCATATCAGGGCTATTTTCTTACCAGGACTTACACCATGTAGGGGACTTGGAAGAAGGGTCTCTCATTTTCATTCTATCACAGTTGCTGCTAAGATGTTCCTTGCCCAATCCTACTCAGTCCATTTGAATATGACCATTCCTTTATACCAAATTTGACCATGGTTCCAAAAGCTATGGCATTTGATATCTATGTGTCACCTTATACCATCCTTCAAAAAACTCCCACTCTAAAAGAATTCTCTCTCTCCAGAGTTCAGTCCACTAACCTCTTGTTTTCCAGGCACCATTGCATCCCTAACATTTGGGGATGAGGTTGGGGAGTGGGACAGGTATTACTTCAGGATCTCTTCTAAAACACAAAGAAGCTACTATAGTAATTCCCCCAAAGCAGTGGAGACTGATCAGTCTTCTTGGAAGGTAGAGTGAGGAGAATTTCCCTTACACTCTTCATATTTTCCTCCTGCAAAAAGAACAAGGTAAAGTTAATATCCCGATGAATCATACTGCCACAGAGAAGTAGGTGACTTGTAGGTTACTGAGGTTCAGTGAAGACTAGTGGGTTATGTACACACTATCTATGATTGAATCAAATTGGGAATGTAGGAACAGAAAATGATTGAACAATGATTTGCAGATGAGTGCTTGATCCAGGAAGATTCAGGCAATACTTCACCGGGACAATAAATGTGGCAGTTGGTATTTGGAGAGCAACATATTCAGGGAGGGAGGGCTGTTCAGTCCTAAATGTGAAGGAAGACTAAATAGTATTTCTGTTGCCAGGAGTTCCCACATATACATGTGCCTAAAATGCATAAATAGCAACCCCTCTGTAATGCTGTAAAAGCCACATTTCTCCTATAGTTGCTGCAGCAGAAAGGGTGCTATGGATTTTAACCCCCTGGAATTAACCTATGTAAATAGGTTCAGAGTAGCAGGGGAGATTTTTTTCAAAAACCACTCAGCCCAGAAGGAGCTCTTTTCTTGCCAACACTCTGGGTGATTTATACAAGTGTTCCTACTGAAGAGTGCAGAGAGGAGTAATTTTGCTGCAGAACGTGATTGTACAACTGGAGACAAGAGATGTCCCTTCAAGTTCTAAAAATTGCACAGAAAATATAGTAAAGAAGACCTGTCTGACAAAGACAAAGACATTTATTTTTACTGTAACAGTACGCTGATGAGATAAGAGTTAATAGCTAATAAGTAATATTTGTAAATAACTACTACATGTTTGTTGTGGTTTTGGCACATTAAAATAACAAATGTTCATAAAGCAGTTATAATTTTTCTAAATATCTTTGGCAAATCAGAGTCTCTACATCATACAAATGGTTAAGTGTTCAGCAACTAACCAAAAGCTTTGTGCTTTGAATCCACACAGAAGAAAGCCTCAGAAGAAAGTCCTGGTGATCTGCTTCCAAAAAGTTATAGCCATTGAAAATCCTATGGAGCATAGTACTACTTTATGACACATGGGGTTACCATAAGTTGAATTCAACTGGATAGCAGCTGGTTAACTAGTTGGTCTATTGCTAATTTTAAAGGTCACATTTGTCCTCTCCCTGTATTTACATTTTTGATGATGCTGTCCCACATTGATTTTGGGATAGCTGTGTGCCTTGTATTGGTAACAGAAAAGTAGCAAACCTGACACAGGCAAATAATGAAAAGTACTTGAGTAATGAGACTTGCATACTTAGAACCCTGAAAGTCATGTGCTTCATTTACCTCCATCAACAGAGACTACAGTAAGAAAAATCCCAGAAGCGGCTTCCACTAGTTGGTCAGCAGCTTAGTGTAGTGACACATAAGGTGTATTGAGATCAGCAGAAAAGCTGCCAAAGGAGCTCAACTAAAATTGTAGTTAAGAGCCGTTGAGTAAGTTCCAACTCATGGGCTCTCTGAGGCTTTAAAAAACTTTACAGGAACAGAAAGCCTCATCTTTTGCCCACAGAGCGGTTGGTGGGCTCAACCACCAACCTTGTGGTTTGCAGTCCAGTGCTTATCTTGAAACCTACCAAACTGTGAACTAAATAAAAGGTTCTTGCTTATAGCTACTAAACTGTAGATTTGTTATATAATAATAGATAATGGATATAGTGCCTCACACACATGACTCATTTAATGTTCTCAAGAACACTATAAAGTACTTATTATTATGACTTACTTTACATTTGTGGAAGCAGAGGCAAAGAGGAAATGAGAACATGAATTGGACTCACATGACTTGTACATGGTAGCACTGAGGTTGAAACAGCCTGGTTCCAGAGTCTGTGTATGATCAAGTGTTTACTAATGTCTTAGCTATTTTTTTGTCTGCAAAAAGTGGCTTGATTGTTTTCAATTTACTTTTGATTTGTCTGTAAACTATCTAGCATCAAGAAGAATCCTGCAGGATTCAATGTTAACCCTGATGGAGTAAAAGGAACCATATTCACTCATCCTCTCTGAGACAAATAAAAAACAAAAAGGGCAAAACATGAAATAATGGATTTCAGACATTGAACAACCGGAAAACCAATGAGATGATCCCTAAGATAAGGAAAATAAATGCAGTGAGCCCAGCAATTGTCTCAGCTTATTATCCAGAGTTTCCAGGCTGTTCAGGGAAATCTGAACAGAGCCTAGGTGAGTTGAAGAGACAGAGTATGGGATTTGTTGTTTGTTGTTGTTAAGTGCTGTCAAGTCAGTTCTGGCTCATAGTGATCCTGTATAGGGTTTACAAGGAGTCACTGGTGGACTTGAACTGCTGATCTTGTGGTTAGCAGTCAAGTGTTTATCCTATAGCACCAAAGTGGCTAGAATTTGTAGGAAAAATATGGAAGCAGGGATTGCTACAGAGAGGGAGATGTTCAGATATCTGCAAAGGAAACCACTTGAATCTTTGACTGAATATCTGCTCATATATGTGACAGAATAACCTGACATCATGGAAATGACCCTAAAAAGGAATAAGTAGGCTGCAAGATTTACTAATACGCTGGGCATGAAGTAGACTTCTCAAAGGGTGTTGCCTTACAAGAAGTAACTGGCTTACAAGCTTTCAAGCAGGACCCAAGTTTCAAAGGGTGTAGGAGAAGGTAGACTCACCACTGAGTGGTTTCCAACCTGTCTGGAAGGGGCTGATGAAAGGATATGGGGATAAGACTCTTGTGGTTCAATAGTGAATAATTGCTATCAGGACTGACTGGAGTGTTGCAAATATAAAGGTAGATATTTTGTAATAAAAGGAGGGGAGTGATCGACTTTGCAGTCCAAGATCAGAGATCCCTGGGACCATCAAGGGAGAAGAGCTGAGTGCGGGACCTTACCCAGAGAAGCAGTAGTGCCAGAGATGATGGAGGCAGAGATGATGACATGGAGAGATGGAGCATCTGGGGACTCTAGACCCAGAGAGGGAAAGGGGCTGTGTGATTATGGCTGGGGGGCAGGCTAGCAGGGTTGTTCGATGATGCATGGAGGGTATTGTAATCATTGCAATGAAACAAAATACACTAGGATGAATATAAAGCTAATGTTCCCCCATGTAAACGATCACATAATTCACAATAAAAACTTTAAAGAAAGAGGGGGGGGGGAGTATTACCTTAGAAGTGGAGTCAGATTAATTCTAGATTAAAGGTTTTCCTGACTCCATACAAATAAAGTTTAAGAACAAAGCTTGATGTGACAACTGACTCCAAGTTACTTAATTGTAGTCTAGAACAAAGTCCAATAATAGTTTAAAAAAATAACAAAATCTTGCACACAACATATAATTAAAAATGTCTCATATTCAACAAAAAATTATAGAATTTCAAAGAAGCATAAAAATATCCATAAGCAGGATAAAAATCAGCAGAAACTTATCTAAAAATGATAGATATGATGGAATTGTCTGACAAAGACATTAAAACACCTATTCTAAATATAGTATATATGTTCACAAATAGAGAAGAAAGCGTGACCATGATGTGAGGGAAAGAAAAGATATATAAAGGGCCCTAACTGAACTTCTAGAAATGAAAAATAGTATATCAGAAATAAAAATACATTAAGTGAGATTAATAGGAAAATTAAGTGCTGCAAAAGACAAAAATCAATGAATCTGAAGACATCATGATGTAAACTATTCAAAATGAAACATATGCTGAAAGAAAATCAGTGTCTTATAGGGCACAAGACTCACGTCGTTGTGGAGGATGGCAAGTCCCAAATACTTAGTTCAGAGACCAGTCTGGAGGAATCTTCTCATCTACTTTGTCTTAGGAACTGAGGAATCCAAACTGGATGGTCAGACGATAGGCTGTTAAAGCACAACGCTTCAGGAACTGATGAATCATCAGGTGATAGGCCAACAGTCCCATGAACTGAATTCAAACATGACCCAGATGCAAGATTCAGGGCAAGAGTGAATTTACCCCAAACAATCTTATATATTGGAGTCAGACCATGCCCTCAAGGAAAACTAAGGTGGTGATTTGAGTCATGCCCTCTTGTAAAGTGGGGGGCATCCTTAGTTCCATTGTAATCTTTACTCTTTAGCACCACGTTAATCTTTACTCCTTAGCAACTCATTTCAAAATGTGTCCATAATCACAGGCACAGAGGCTGTGATACATTCCAAAATTGCGAAATTTGACTAGGAGGGCCATAATATAAAAATTTGCTGCCCTGCAGCTATACATCAACAGATTCAAGAAGTTCAATACATCCTGAGTAGAAGAAATTCAAGAAAACCACACCAGGCACATCATGATCAAATTGCTGAAATTCAGTGATGAAGCAAAATCTAAAAGCAGGCAGAGATAAAAGATAAATTACATACAAAGAGATAAATATAAATGATAGCACTTTTAAAACAAACAAGCAAACAAATAACTCATGCAAGTCTAAAGACAATGAGATAACATTTTTAGAGTGTGTTATTGTTGTTATTATTGTTGTTAGGTTCTGTTGAGTTGGTTCTGACAGTGACCATATGCACAACTGAATAAAATACTACCTGGTCCTGCACCAATCTCACAATTGTTGCTATGCTTGAGTCCATCGCTGCTACCATTGTGCAAATCCATCTTATTGGGAGTCTCCCCCCCCCTTTTTTTTTTTTGCTGACCCTCCACTTTACCAAGCATGATGTCCTTCTCCAATGACTGGTACCTCCTGATAATATTTCCAAAATATGAGAGACAAAGTCTGGTAATATTGGTTTCTAAGGAGCAAATGAACATTCTAGCTGTATTTCTTCCAACACACATCTGTTTGTTCTTTTCACAGTCCATGATACCTTTAATAATCTTTTCCAACACCACAGTTCAAATACATCAATTCTTTCTACTGGTTTCCTTATTCATTATCCACCTTTCACATACATCTGAGGCTACTGAAAATACCATGGCTTGAGTCAGGTGCACCTTAGTTATCAAACTGACATCTTTGCTCTTAAACACTTTAAAGAGGTCTTGTGCATCAGATTTGCCTAATGAAGTACATCATTTGATTTCTTGACCACTATTTCCATGAGTGTTGATGGTGGATCCAAGCAAAATGAAGTCTTTGACAACTTCAATCTTTTCTCCATTTATCATGATGTTATTTATTGGCCCAGAGTGGGGAAAGAAAAAATCAAATCTGTCAGTCTAAAATTTTACACCCAGAAAAAATATCATTTTTTTTATTTTAAAAAAAGGTGAAAAGATACTTTTTGAGAAAAATAAAATTTGCAACCATTTTTAAATTATATTGAGCAAAATTTTACTTGCATGTGATATTAATGATATTCAATGTTTTCTGCATCCTATTGGGTCACAAGTATACAAATACACTACAGAATATATTTTTCTCATTAAAAATAAGTGAATATTTAAAATAATCACAATGTATTGGGATATAATAGTACATGTATATATAAAATATAAACAAAAATGGGAGTATAGTGTGAAAAGATTTTTACAGTGAAGTGGCATAATATTATTTGAAGGTAGGCTGTGATAAGTTAGATGCATGTTTTAATTCTGAAAGAAAAAAAAAATTTCTACAAACTTAGAAAAAGGCTTTAGCCTTGATGAATAACCTCAGCGACTGGTTTTAAAATTGTTCAGTCAACAACTCATCTCAGTGATCATACTTTTGCAAACCAACCAGTCAGTGTCAGCACCTTCCTAGTAGAAACCAACTAATCCAGGATGGATTTACCTCCATAAACAAATGTCTAAATGCTAACCAATCAACAACAGTTTTACCTGAGTTATGACACTTCTACATATGATGTTAATTTACTTGTAGCTCTCAAAATTTGCCTATCCCTGAACCCCACACTTTCCAAAAGCAAATATTAAGCCAATTACCTGTTCTGATATACTGTGCCTGACCAGTATAACTCTTGTTTCCTATTGTCTTTTTATTTCATGTATTGATTGATAGTCTCACCATCCTTTGATAAGCCCTAAAGCAACCAGTAAAACAAAATGAAATAGTTATAACTGATAAGTCAATTTATTGTTGTTAAGTGCTGTCGAGTTAGTTCCGACCCATAGCGACCCTGTACAGGGTTTTCGAGGAGCGAGTGGTGAACTTGAACTGCTGACCTTGTGGTTCAAACTGACTTTGCAGTCCAGCACATTAACCCACAGTGTCACAAAATAGTGAAGATAAAATGGAATTGTGAAAAATGTTAAATTACTCCAAAAGAAATCAGGAAAATGTGAAAATGAATAATGAACAGATGGACCAGTAGAAACCCCCCCCCCCAGCAAAA
>NW_006408739.1:2267361-2287574 GCF_000296735.1 Chrysochloris asiatica
TTAAATAACCTAAACAATCCCATTAAAATGCAGAGATTGACAGATTGTATTAAAAGTAATACAAAGATAAATGCTGCCCATAAAAAACCAACTTCAGCTCCAAAGACATCAATAGTTAGAAATGAAAGGATAGATAAAGGTGTATCTGCAAACTGTAATGAAAGCAGGTAAAGTAAATTTCAGAACAAGAGGGTATTTCCAGGGATAATGATAAATGGAACATTTCATCTAAAGTATATACAATTTTAAATTTGTATGTACATAATAACAGATTCAAAATACATGATGGAAAAACTGGTAGAACTGAAAGGAGAAATAAAAATAGATAATTGTAGGTGAAGATTTCAACTTTCTCTCTTAGTAACTGATACTAAAGCAAAGAATAAATCAGTAAAGCTATAGTACACTTGAATAATACTATTAATTAACTTGATATTGTTGTTGTTGTTGTTAAGTGCCATCGAGTCGGGTCCGACCCATAGCGACCCTATAGTTGACATTTATTTTAAAAATCTCACTTAATAAAGGCAGAATATGTATTCTTTTCAAATGTCCCTAGAACATTCACCAAGATAGACTATATTAAATTAAAGGTCTCAGTAATTTTGTTGTTGTTAAGTGCTGTCTAGTCAGTTCCAACTCATAGTGACCCTGTATAGGGTTTCTGAGGAACAATTGGTCAGTTTGAACCACTGACCTCGCATTTCAAACCAACCTTATGGTGCCATACCAGGACTCCTCAGTAACTTTAACAGGGTCAAATCAGACAAAGCATGTTTTTTGGTATCAAGAGACAGTTATTTTGAAAATCTTAAAATATTTGGAAATTAAACAACACATTTCATATAACCGATGAATAAAGAAGTATTCATAAAAAATAAAAATGAAAACATGACTGTCAAAATTTTAGAGATGCAACTAAAGCAATGTTAGAAGGAACTTTATAGCACTAAATACTTATATTTTAAAACCCTCAAATCAATAAGCTTGTATCCTAAGAAGGTAGTTCAAGAAGATAAAATTAAGCTCAAAGTAAGAAAACATGAAATAAAAAAGATCAAATCAGAAATAAATAAAAAATAGAAAAACAAATAGAGAAAACTAATGAAACTAAAAGCTGGTTATTTGAAAAGATCAATGAAAATGATACAAACAAAACAAAACTTTAGCCAGGAGGAAAGGGAAAAGAAATAAATGATAAGAATCAGGAATGAAAGAGGAGACATCACTAGAGATCTTCTAGACAGTAAAAATATAATCAGTATAATGATCAATGCATGGCAATACATTGGGTATGTGGTGTAGTGGATTATTTAATATGTCTCTTCTAGATTTAGTCTTTGTAACTCCCACAAATTACTGTTTTCCTGATGGGTCTAGGTGGGAGAAAATGTCGATAGGATGACATGATTCAGCTTGTATGTTACCAGAGTTCATTCTGTTTGTAAAAACATGTAACTGGCCTGCGTGCGTATAAAATGAGCCATTTTGGTTGATGTGAGTGGGATGTGTGCTCCTTCGCATGATTAATCAGTTTCACTCCATTTGACTTGCGTTTCTTGGAACTTGAGCCAGCAGCCTGACCTGATTTGCCAGCTTCCATAGCCTTGTGAGTCAAGAGCTTGATTCTGTGTGAGTGAATCCTCTAGACTGATGACTGAATAGCAGATTTGGGACTCACCAGCCTCCATAACCATGTGAGCAAATTCCTTGACAGTCTGCAGTTCTGTGAGACATTGCAGTGAGCTGCAGAATCCTGGGACATGGGCGAGAATACTGAGGTAAGGAGTAGTGGTTGATACCAGGAATTATGGAGCTGATATCAGGTATAGCACTTCAAGGAAGTTGGATTTTGGGTTTATCTTTAACCTCCACCTCATAGGAGGGACTAGCTGCATACTGATTGTTCTAAAAGAAAGTATTGTTGCAGTTGGCACCAGGAGTGGGGTCTGAGATAAGTTGTGTTAGTTATGACTAAATGTAGCTGGGCTTGGGTCAGCGCTACAATCAGCTCCTACATTCTTTCTTCTTGTCACTGCAGCTATTACTGATAACAAACACCAAGGAATTGTATGTCTCACCCATTCCTTGTCATTCTGTATTTCCATATGTGCAACCAATTCGATGATTCATCAGGAGTTAAATCCACATGTACTAATTCTATATCCTGGGAGTAGCTTCTGCGTTGAGTAAGTGATTACAACATGGTGGTTGGTAGTTATGTGCCATGGAGTTGGTTCCAACTCATAGCGACCCTGTACAGGGTTTCCGAGGCTATAAATCTTTACGAGAGCAGAAAGCTTCATCTTTCTCCTGTGGAACAGCTGGTGGTTTCAAACTGCTGACCTTGAGGTTCGCAGCCTGATTCTTAACCACTACTCTACCAGAGCTCCTTGAGTACAACGTAGTAGCTGATTTAAACCATGGGTGTTTTTATTTTAAATCCTACCCAGAAGTAAAAGGTTTATCATTCTCCTGTTTTTCCTCTTTCCCTCCAAACCATATATTCCGGTGAGTGAAGGTCATTGCAGTGAGACCCACCATTCTGATACCAACTGTATAACAATATGTTGCCATACAGAAATATATAAAAGAAAATTATGTATGGATAAATACATAATTGTATGAAATGTATAAGAGTAATATTACATCATGACCAAGTGGGCTTTATCTCAGGAATGCAAGACTGATTTAACATTCAAAACTCAATCAATGAAATTCACCATATTAACAGACTGAAAAAGGAAATTATATGGTCATTTCAATACATACAGAAAAAGCATTTTACAAGATGTAACATCTTTTCACAACAACAAAAAAACAAAATAGGAAGAGAAGGGAACTCCTCTATCGGTAAAGAACATCTACAAAAAACCTACAGTTAATAAGAAAACTAATGTCTTACTTTCCCAGGACTGCTATAACAAAATACCATGGAGTGAAAAAGTTTAAAGAACAGAAGTTTAGTCTCCTAGTCCTAAAGGGTAGAAGTCTGAATTCAGGGTCTTGGCAATGCTATGCTCTCTGTTGGCTTTTAGAGAAGATTCTTCTCTTTCAACTCTGACTGGTAGATACGTCCTCTCCTGCTATCTCCCCCTTTGCACCTTGTGCTCTCCTTTGTTAGGACAGGTTTAGTACAATAACTCACTCAACTCTAATGTAATCTTGCTGACAATATCTTCAAAGAATGACTCTATTTCCCTAAACAATGTCACACTCACAGGTACAGGGGTTAGCACTTTAACATATCTTTCTGGAGGACAAAATTTAATCCATAGTATCTTTTAATGGAAGACTAAATGTCAAGGGCAGTGAAAAGATATTCTGCCTCACCACTTTATTTGACATCATAATGACCATCTTCACCAAGACAATTAAACAAGAAAAAGACACAAAAGACATTCAGATGTGAAAGGAAGAAGTAAAATTGTCCTTATTTGCAGACTACATGGTCACCTATGTGGAAAATCCTAAGAAATCTCAAAAAAATGACTAGGATATAAAAGTGAGTTTACTAAGGTAACAGATGCAAGATTAATGTCAATTACATATACAATTTGAGAATTAATTGCATTTCAATTGCGGTTTTTTTTTTTGTTTTTTTTTTTGGCGTTGACAATTGGAAATTTAAATGAAACATATACCTGGTGTGGTGCTGTGGTTAATGTGTTAGATTGCAAAGTCAGCTTGAGCCTCAAGGTTGGTGTTTCAAACTTACCAGCTGCTCCTTGGAAACCCTATACAGGGTCACGATGGGTTGAAACTGACTCGACGGCACTCAACAACAACAACACTATTTATAATATATTCAAAAACTATAAAAAATACTTAGGGATAAACTTAATAAAAAATGTACTAGTCCTGTACATGACAACAATAAAATATCATTGTAAGAAATTGAAGAGGACCTAAATAAATGCATGAGAAATGGTGTGGTGCTGTGGGATAATGCACTGGACTGCAAGATTATTTGAATTGCTAGGTTGGTGGTTCAAACTCACTAGTAGCTCCTGGGAAACCCTATACAAGATCGCTATGAGTCAGAACTGACTCAATGGCATTTAACAACAACAGCAACAACAAATACATGGAGAGATATACCATGATCATGAATTGGATGATTAAATATTGTGAAGATGTAAAAATTTTAGCAGTCTTTTTTTTTTTTTTTTTTTGGATGGAATATGGAAAGCTAATTCTAAAATTTTTGTGGAAACTCAAAGTTCTAGTATATACAAAATAATTTTGAAAAAGAAGAACAAAGTTGGAGGACTTACAATATCTGATTTTAAGCCTCACTATAAAGCTAAAATCATCAGGACAAGTGTGATTTTTGTCATAAAGATAGACATAGATTAACAGAACAGAGTAAGGGGTCTAAAAATAGACCCTCACACATACGGTCAATTGATTCTTGACAAGTGTCAAGGCAATTCAATTAGACAATGTAATCTTTTCAATAAATGTACTGGAACAGTTGGGCATCTATGTGCAAAAAGAACCCTCAGGTGTCATTTAGGAGAGAGTCACTGTAAGAATGGACAAATGGAAAAGATATTCAGGATTATAGAATTTATAAGATGAAGCCTAGCAGAAGCCTGTTTTCTCATTTGTAAAAATGGGTATAGTATGTTCTCTAAATACAATGTAATATTTCACTTCTATGGTGCATTTGTGGTACCTTAGGTTCTGGGGATGGCTTATATTTCTGAAATGTTCACAGTGTGCTACTTGGGAGTTCATGTTGAACAGCTGTATTCTCCTGGTCAACCTGAATGAATAAGTAACAGATGAGTACTAAAACAGGCACTTGTATTTATTCTAATAGGAAAGGTAGTAGTGATCTCTGACTAAAATTTGAAAACACTCAACTTCTGACCAAATACTTTGTATGGAAAAGAGAGATATGTTGAAGGCACAAGACAGAGGTACATTTCTTATTTCATTAAATATAGTTTTAGAGCTTAGTACACTTAGCTTGTTTAGTGGTCCATTGCTGCCTTAACCCTAAACGTCAAATATTTTGCCTAAATTTTCTTTGTTAAATTTTTTTTCAGTCTTAGATAGGATTTTTTTTTTTTTAAAGCATGACCATTAAGGAGAATTTAAAGACAGAAATACACTTGAAGAAAAATAAAAACTTGCCTGTTAGTAGTAAATAGTTTTTCTAGTCTGATTCTGAGCTCACTATCTGTCATAGCGTAATGTTTCAATACGATGATGGGTACATGTGGTATCTGAGAAGCAGTTCTTGTGATCATGTCCTTATGGTTTATAGAACCAACTACATACCCCAAAGTGAGATGACTGCCATTCTAACAAGGAAATCATGACAAAGATAGCTTCAAAATAGGATGAACAACACTTCCTGGTTTGCCAGAAAATTTCCTGTTTTAACACTCAAAGTCCATATCCCAGGAAACCCTTTATTTCCATGAGAACTGAAATTGTACATCAACCCTACTTCACAGTCTGACAGTAACTTGTACTATTTTTGATAAAGCAATTTTTTGGTTGCTGTCATTGACTTTGGTAATTATAAAACTATGGGATTTGTGAAAATGGATATAATATTTTCTTTAAATACTACATAGTTACTTTGGGAGAAATAATGTGTGGAAGTTCTTTGGAAAGGCAAAGTCATTATTAATAAAATATCTCTTGACAATGGTGATACTGCCTTAGAGGTGGAGGGGATGTCAAGTTTCCATCTCATGTTGAAATTCCATTTTCTAAAATCAATTGCAATAGACTTCTTAATCAAACTCCCCCCACCCCCAAGCAGCTGATAACTAGGCAGATTTACTAATTTAATTTTGCTTCCTTTTCCTTTTTTATCTTTCCCTTTGGGAAGTCAAATGGCTGAAGCCTGGATTGCAGGAAGAACTGCAAGGCAGGGTTTTATTTTATAAAACTCTCATTAGTTGAATGAGAAAGTTTGCCTTAGGCAAGGTACTGTGTGGAACTCTTAGTAGGAAAAGAACCGCTGACAGGTGTATCTCAGGATTTCCAGACATGATGCTGGATTACAGTCTTTACAGGCCACTGCAAGGGAATGACATAATCGGTGTATGTTATATGACACTGCCAGTAGGATCTGTGGTTAGTACCCTGGAATCAAACACATGAAAATATTTCCAGTGGGATACGCAAGGACTAGAAATAGCTTCCTTGCCATTCAGGTCAGGTTTGTCAACAAATGAGTTATGAAAAACCCTTCAGCTTTCAGAGCACTTTGGGTTTTGTAATTGTAGATGAGACTGGACAATTTTTAGTGACTCATGCTAGTATCTTTTAAGTTGAAATAATGGAATATTAAAAAATTGAAGAGACACTGAACTTCTGTTAAGGGTGATGGAAAAATTCAGGAATGTTAAGGGTGCTTGCTGGTTGAACAACATGATGAAAATAATGACTGTTATTGAACTGAACCCGTGAAGAGTGTTCAAATAACAAATGTTTTGCTACCTGTATATTAACTGCAAAAAAGAGAAACAGCTTAGAGATCATCTTCTCCAACCAAATTTAGCTAATTAGGAAATAATAATAACAATAATATATCAGGCTATGCATTATCTCATTTAATCCTGTTTTACTATTACAGTAGCAAATGCCAGTACTTGGCTGAAAGCAGAGAATAACAGAAAGATGGGAATTCCTGAACACTTATTTGTGCTCATATGGAACCTGTGCATAAACCAAATGGCAGTATTTCAAATAGAACAAGGGGATATGGTGTGGTTTAGAAGCAGGAAAGGTGTGTGTCAAGGTTGCATTTTTTCAACATACTAATTACATTTGTATTCTGATTAAGTAAGCTGAGAAGATGGACTATCTGAAGAAGAATGCATCATCAGGATTGGAGGAAGACTCATTAATAATCTGTGATATGCAGATGATACAACCTTGTTTGCTGAAAGCCAAGAGAACTTGAAACATTTATTGATGATGATAAAGACTATAGCCTTTGGTATGGATTACATCTCAACAGAAAGAAAGCAAAAATCTTCATAACTTGTCCAGTAAGCAACATCATGATAAACGAAGAAAAGATTGCAGCTGTCAAGGATTTCATTTTTACTTAGATCCACAGTCATTGCTCGTGAAAACAGCAGTTTAAAAAACCCCCACAAGATGTATTGAATTGATTGGGTGGATCTGTTACAAAAGACCTCTTTGAAGTATTAAAAAGCAAAGATATCACTTTGAGGATTAAGGTACACCTGCCCCAAGCCATGGTATTTTCCATCATTTCATATGCATATGAAATCTGTACACTGAATAAGGAAGATTGAAGAATAATATGTACATATGAATTATGATGTTTGTGAAGAATATTGAATATACCAGGGAGACTGCCAGAAGAATGACCAAAACTATCTTGGAAGAAGTACAGTTGGAATAGTCCTGAGAAACAAGGATGCTGAAACCTTTTATCATATACTTTGAACATGTTTTCTGGAGGGACCTGTCCCTAAAGGACCTCATGTTTGGTAAAGGAGATAATCAGTGAGAAAGATGCCCCTCAAAGATGTGGATTATCACAATGACTGCAACAGTGGGTTTACACACAGCAACAATTGTGAGAGTGGCACAGAACTGCTAGGCATTGTTGCATTCTGCTGTACGTAGGGGAGCTGTGAGTTGTAACCGATTCAATTGCGCCTGACAACAATAGGCTCTAATAAAGGACCAGTTCCAACTAATGCTTGGATAATTGACAAAGAGTTACTTGCTGATTGACAGAAGGAAAGCAGCATGGTGGAAAAATTCTCCAATTAGATAGAAATCTAAGTTTTTGGAATTTCCATCTAATATACAGTGATTAACTACTAATTCTGAGTGGTTTATCAGCTTTGAAACATTAGATAAATTCACAAAAGCAGTTCTTCCTTAATACTCTATTTAAAAACATTTTGCAAGCTTTGCTTCTTCACTTTATCAGACTCTTATTTTCTATTGATATCCCTGAGTGTAACAACAGCTATCCTTTATTAAGTGTCTATCCTGCATCAGGAACATTATTTCTTTCAATCCTCAAAACACTTCAAGGTGGTTATGGATTAAATTGTGTCTCTCCAAAGTATTTGTTGAAATTCTAACTCCTGGAAGACACTGGGAAGAGCACAAGAGTTATAGACAACAGAATTGAATACTGTTGTATACACAATCCTGCAATACCAATGATCAATGAACAATTTCCGAGGCCATAAATCTTTACGGGAGCAGAAAGCCTCATCTTGCTTATGTGGAACGACTGGTAGTTTCGAACTGCTGACCTTGAGATTAGCAGTATGGGATAAGTCATTAGGCCTGGAGGCTCAGGGCCATAGTTTCAGGAAACACCTAGATCAATTGGCATAATATAGTTCACAAAGACACTGTTCTAAATCCTACTTTGGTGAGTAGCAACTGGGGTCTTAAAAGCTTGTGAGCAGCCATGTAAGGTGCAAATATTGGTCTTTCCCTTTCTGAAGGGAAGACGAGTGATGAAAATCCAAGATGAATGGAAACAATTAGCCCAATGGACTAATGGAGCATGTGAACACATTTGTCTCCATGACCCTGAGACCAGAAGAACTAGAGATGGCACTCAGCCACTCAACAGTTCCAGAAAGAATGAAATTACAAAGCTCTGTTAGAATGGAAGAAAAATGTGGAACAAAACTCAAAATCATAAAAGTACCAGGCTTACTTGTTATGTAGAGACTGGTGTGCTACTGAGACTGTAGTCCTTAGTCACCCTTAAGGTTTGGAAATGAACTCACCCTCATGGCCCAATTTTCAGCCAGACAATGGACAGGTCTGTAAGGGGAATAGGAACTCTAGTGAGATACTTACACCATTTGAGATCAAAAGAGCAGCCTTCACCCAAGGACAAAGTTCTGGAGGGTTAGGAGGGAAGGAGGAATGAATGGTAATAGGAAACACAGGGAAGAAGTGAGATGAATGATGTTTCATTGTGGGGGGTTTGTAAACGTCCACCCAAGTCACACACACACACACACACACACAATCAAACAAAAACCTAACCCCTGTACCTATTAATATGACTCTGTTTGAAATAGGTATTTAATTTTGGTATAGTCATGAGGTATTACCAGAGTAGGGTAGATCCTAAGCCTAATCACTTCTGAGATATAAAAACAAACCTAGAATCACAGACAGAGGGATAAAAAGCCATATGAAGACAGACACACATGTCAGATGTATCTTGTAAACCCAAGACTGTCAAGGATTTCTGGCAGGTACAAGAAGCTTAAGAAGACAAAGAAGAATCTCATCCTAGAACCATGCTCTGAATTTGCATTTCTGTTGGAGTCCTGGTGTGGGGCTGTGGATCAATGCACTGGACTACAAAGTTAGTTGTTCAAGCTCACCAGCTGCTTGTTGGAAACCCTATACAGTATTGCTATGGGTTGGAACTGACTCGATGGCACTTAACAACAACAACACCAAATTCTGAGAAAATACATTTCTGTTCTTTATGGACATATAATTGTGGTCTATTTTGCTATGGCAGTAGTGGGTAACTAAGACAGAAATTATTACTGCCATTAACAAATAAGAAAACTGGCATTCCAAGAAGCTAACTAACTTTCCCAAGACTGTGAGAAGAGGAACACTGGAGTTTTCATTGTTGCTAGATGCTGTGGAACCAGTTCTGATCATAGGGACCTAGTGTGCAACAGAATGAACCATTGCCTGATCCTGTGGCATCCTCACAATCATTGCTCTGTGTTGATCTATCTCATTGGGAGTCTTCTTTTTTCACTGATCTTCGATGTCACTATTCATGATGTCCTTCTCTAGGGATAGTTCCTCCTGATAACATAGCCAAAGTATGTGAAATGAAAAGTCTTGCCATCTTTGCTTGCTTTTCCTTTATGGTTCAAGCTTGAGGGCTCACTTTAAGAAAAATGCCCTGCAGAAATCTAAACATGAACCTAGATAAATTGGTATTGTTGTTAAGTGCCGACGAGTTGATTCAGACCCATAGTGACTTTATATAGGCTTTCCAAGGAGTGGCTGATGAGCTTGAACCACTGACCATGCAGTTCAAATCAACTTTACAGCCTGGAGCCTTAACCCACAATGCCACACCAGGACTTGTTATTTATATTATAAAATAATACTTTACAGATTTTCTTAAACAGAATAGTTTCTTTAAATTAGGTTCCTTGACACATCCTGTTTATTGTATGTTCATTACTTGGTGGAGAGTCTGGAAGACCATTGTTAAATGCCACTTGATTAGAAATGAGGACGAAGAATTCCTAAAACAATAAATCAATCTCTGGGAAAGTGCATTTAAATGTATTCCATTTTCCATCAGCACATGTTTCCTAGAAGTGGATTGATTTGGGCTGAGAAGTTATTCTTGCATAGGTAGTAAGAAACGCCATTTCAGAAGTTCTGCATTAAAATGAACTCTGTCAGATGTCATTAAGAGAGTCACTGCACTGCACTGAAAACTGGAGACATGGCTCTTATTTATGAAACGGACAGGCCAGGTAAATATGCGAAAGTAAATGCTATAAGTAAAGAGACGCTGATAAAACCCAACCAAATTTTTTCCCATAGTTATTTTTATTTTATCAAGATCTTTTAACTTGGAGAACCCCTGACCACTTTTAATTACTCCTATTTCAGATATAACCAAGAACTCAAGAGGCACACC
The DNA here is from genome assembly GCF_000296735.1 of Chrysochloris asiatica. NCBI lineage: Eukaryota > Metazoa > Chordata > Mammalia > Afrosoricida > Chrysochloridae > Chrysochloris > Chrysochloris asiatica. The sequence continues at coordinate 2,278,043 of NW_006408739.1, forward strand.
AATAGAACTATTAAAAGTGATATAATATCACAGAATAATAACAAAGGGTTAGGGTTAGTAGAGATGTGAGAGTCCATAGCAAGCATATTTTGAGTTAACAAAAATCAGCTTACTTTCAGGGTGTTCTTCAGAATGAGATAGTGACAGGAAGGGAAAAAAAATAATGTGAAGGGAAATCGAAAAATAAGCTTCTGCTTTAATACCTACTGTTAGTGAGTTCAGTTCTGACTCATAGCGACCCTATAGGCAGAGAACTGCTCCATAGGGCTTCTGCCACTCCTTGGCAACCATAAATAGGGTTGCTGTGAGTTAGAACTGACTTGGGGGCACTGAACAATAAGAGCAACAATCTCTAGTTGCTCCTCAGGAGAAAGATGAGGCTTTCTGCTCCCACCAAGATTTACAGCCTTAGAAACCCTACACAAGGTTGCTATGAGTTGGAACTGATTTAACAGCAAGTAAAAAACAACAATGACAACAATCTTTACTGAAGCAGACTGCTACCTTTTTCTCCCTTAGATTGGCTAGTGGGTTTGAACTTCTCTGCAGTTATCTACTCAGTGCTTTAACCACTGTGCCACTGGGGCTTTCATAAATCCCTATAACTAGATAACAATATGCATGATTAAAGAGGGCCCAACTACAGAGACTTTATATTGATTCAAAAAAGCAATACTTTCCAAATATTCGATTTAAAATAAGTTTTCAGCTTTATTCAACTTCAATAGTTTCTTATTTTGTACTGTGTCATTATTTTTCAAATCTAAGCATTTGATTTTTATCCTAATATCTATCCAACACACCCTTTCTTTCCCCCTAGACTTCTCCACATTTGCTTGCCCTACACCTATAATATATATGTGTAAGTCTCTTCTTTTCCTAATAACAATATCTGTCTTTTGGGGCCTCATTTTTGTTAGAGTGTGTGTGTGTGTGATAAGTGCTCTCTATAATTTTTTCTTGTCTAGCAACCTAATGAAGAAACCAAGTTTTAGAGAGATTATGTGATTTGTTCAAGGTCACACTGACCTAAAGATGGAGCCAGAATTTGAACACGTGGGTCTGCTTCATTTCAGAGTCTTTATTCTAAAGCGCTGCATGGTACCTGACTCCATTCCAGGGTTTTGAGGCTGTGGCATCCATGTGGTGGTAGCGGGGGCACTTAAATCTTTACCAGTAAATCTCATACCACCCATGTTATAGGAAGAGAGAGGACTTTCCAAAAGCTTTCGGGCTCTGTCTTCTAGTAACAGTAATTGGTCCCTTTTGGTGTTGCTGTTAAGTTTTATCCAGTTGATTCCAACTATAGCAAACTTGTATAAGGTTTCCAAGGCTATAAATCTTTGTGGGAGCAGAAAACCTCATCTTTATTCCTCAGTGCAGATGATGAGCTAGAATCACAGACCTTGTGCTTCACAGTTCAGAGCTTATCTACAAAGTCACAGTGCTCCCTCCCACTGGCTCCTTTTAGAGTAGCGAATATATTTATTTTCTCCATCTAATTATAAATGACTCTTTAATCCTTGGTTATTTCAGAAGATCTGTGAAGGAATAGATAAATAGCTATTATTTTAAATTTCAAGTAGGTCAAGACAGAGAATTAATACAAAGTTAAATGACATGTGAAGGGAATGGAGTTTGAGGGTGTTGAGCAGACAGACGCCTTGGGTGTAGGCTCTGTGGGATAAAGACAAATCAGATGGGGTCAGTGACCTTCCCCAGGGGTTTCTAATCTAATGTAGCTTGGAATTACAGCACTTGAATTTTTTCCTTCAGTGGTTTTGCTCTGCATCACTAGTCTTTGTTTCTAGGAGGTGTAAACCATTAGTGTGCTCACCTGCTAACCAAAATGTTGGAGGTTGGAGTCTACCCAGAAGAGCCTTGGAAGAAAGACTTGGAAAATCAGTCATTGAAAACCCTGTGGAGCATTGTGCTACTTGTTGTCATCATGAATGTAACTGACCATACAGCAACAGATTAAGGAAGTCTTTGCCCCAGAGAAATTGTGTTATTTGGATTGATCTTAGTAAAGTTTGCTGTTTTGTTGTTGTTAAGTGCCGTTGAGATGGTTCTGACTCATAACGACCCTGTGTAGGGTTTCTGAGGATCGGCTGGTGGGTTTGAACTACCAACTTTATGATCCAAACTGACCTTGCAGTCCAGTGCATTATCCTGCAGCGCCACACCAGAACTCCAGTAAAGTTTGTTGTTGTTGTTTCGTATCGTCAAGTCGATTCAGATTCTTAGCAACACTGCATAGGGGTTTCTGAGGAGTGGAACACTATCATGGTCCTGCCCAACCTCACAATCGTTGTTACGTTTGAGCCCATTGCTGCTGGCTCTGTGCCAATACATCTCTGTTGGTGATTTTCCTTTTTTCACTTTACCAAGCATAATGTCTCCAGGGACTGTTTCCTCACGATAATATGTCTGAAGTATGAAAGAGGAAAATTGGCCATCCTGGCATTGTTAAATTGAGGTCCACATATTTATAATAGATGGAAAGAAATGCAACAAAACAAACAATTCATTAATTAAATAGGATATTAATTCTCCTTTAAAAAAATAATAAAACAACTGGCATGACACTTTGGCAGCTTTTTGACTGCCTACGTTTGATTTGATGAGATGTGTGCTCCTATTTGAGTTGTGTCCAAACGAGCGCAGACAGATGGATGGCTTTAAAAAAAAAAAAAAATCCTAGTTGGTGTGAGCCTGGAATTCCTAATTTGCTTTTAATTTTTTTCTTTGAAAAAAGCAATAAATAGGTCTTAACAGATGGGCTAACACTTGAGTAAGAAGCATCCTTTGAAACATTACAAGCAATGAGTGCCTTATTCAGATGTAGAGTTCAAACACATGCAAATCATAGCAAACCACACAAAGAGAAGCAAGAGAAACAAACTTTCTGAGAAAGAAGGTTTGGAGAAACTAACATACAATCAGTTATAAAACTGTCTGCTGTGGCCCTCCAGCAGAGCGTTTCATATTGTGAGTCATGACCCATTAACAGATCATGAAATCAATTTAATGGGTTGTGACAATGCATTTGAAACAAAGGTTGTTAGAAGATGAGGGACAGGAACAGGAAATACCAGACTGCAGCACTGTGTATGACAAGAATAAATGCTGTTTCATGATCTTTGCTTTTTGTAACACATGGATCAAAGAGTCCTGGTGTGGCGCTGTGGGCTAATGTGTTGGACTGCAAAGTTGGTTTGAACCACATGGTTAGAGGTTCAAACTCACCAGCTGCTCCTTGGAAACCCTACACAGGGTTGCCATGGGTCAGAACCGACTCTACGGCACTTAACAACAACAACACACATGGGTCAGATTCCTGGTGTGGCACCATAGGATAATCACATGACCGACCTCAAGGTAATTGAAATGCAAGGCTGATGGTTCAAATTCACCAGCCACTCCTCAGAAACCTTATACAGGGTCACTATGAATCATAACTGACTCCATGGCATTAAACAACAACATATGGATCATTATGTAATATTGTATTTCTTACTGGAAGTCATAGTTTAAAATTTTATAAAAAAAGAATCTACCCTAGCAGATGACTAAAACAATTATATCTCAACATGCCTCCATTCATTTTTGACATCGAGTTGGTTCCGACTCATAGCGACCCTATAGAGTTTCTGAGGAGCGGCTGGTGGGCTTAAACCTACTACCTTGAGATAAGCTGTCTGGTACTTATCCTACATTGCCACATGTGCTTCGGAGTAGGTCTAGTTAAAGAAGCTCCAGCTGTCCTAAGCAGAGCTGGCCAGGGGTTGTCTGTGAAAATGTCAGTTGTCCCTGCAAGGATGCTTGGAGTAGACTCAGAAGCCTTATGTGTATTGGCATGAGGTGAACATCCAGAGAACAAGTGATCAACTGCCTTTCTTTTGTGGACCCAATGCTAAGAGATACAATTGTTAGTTGCCATTGATTTTGATGCAGGGCTGATCCAATGTGTGCAGAGTAGAACTGTTTTCCCCTCCCCGCCCCTGATAACCATGAAAGAATGTTTCTTTTAGTGTGAAAACCTTTTCTTGACTTTTTACAATACAACATTTGTCCATTTGTGACAGACTTATTAAACTCTGCACGATGTCCTCCAGGTTCATCATGTTACGACGAGGTGCTTCACAGACTCATGAGTATTCTTTAATGCTGTGTAGTATTCCATTGAATACATGTACTTATTGTTAGTTTATCTATTCTTCTGTCTTTTTACTATTGCTAATGGAAACCCTACACAGGGTCGCTATGGGTCGCAACCGACTGGATGGCACTTGACAACAACAACAATGGTGTTGCAATGAACATGGATGCATGCATATCTATTCGAGTCTTAGCTCTTATTTCTCTAGGATATGGTATTTCTATTTCCTAGGTTTTAAGGATGTCAGTTTGATGACTATGGTGCACCTGACCCAAGCCATGGTATTTTCAATCACCTCATATGCATGTGAAAGTTGGAAAATGAATAAGGAAGACTGCAGAAGAATTAATGCAGTTGAGTTATGGTGTTGGAGGAGAATAGTTAAAGTACCATGGACTGCCAAAAGAACAAACATATCTGTGTTGGTTTGCCAAAAGAAATGTGTATCTTCTTGCCTTTCATGACACCCAGAATGCTCCCTTAGAATCCAGGATGGCCAGACTTTTTCTCTCATACTTGGGACATGTTGTCAAGAGAGATGAGTCCCCGGAGAAGGCCATCATGCTTGGTTTAATGGAGGGTAGGTGAAAAAGAAGAAACCCCCCAGTGAGATGAATTGGCACAATGGCAGCAGCAATGAGCACAAGCATAGCAACGATTGTGAGGTTGGGGCAGGACTGTGCATTGTTTCATTCTGTTGTGCATAAGGTTACTGTGAATCGGTACCGACTTGATGGCACCTAACAACAAGAAGGATAATCCATTTATGTTCAGTGTAATTATCAATAGGTGTGAAGTTATTACTGTCATTTGCTGTGTGTATTTTTTGTGGTGAGTTAATTTCTTTGTGCCTTTTCTTACCATTTCCTCATTGCTTTTGTTTTAGTGTTTATGAATTTTCTCTTATTTTATTTTGATGAGAAGATTTATTAATTTTCTTTGAGGCTACATTGTTAATTGTTAGTTCCTTGCAAAGTTAAAATCACTCTTTTTTATCTTGAAATTCACTTCACTTCCTCTTAATTTGGAAGTTCTGTAATTACATTTTAATTCCCTCTTTTTAATTTGTAATCGTTTTGATTTACAAATTGATATCTCTGGTTCCCTATTTTCAGTTTTGTAGGTTTGTTTTACTTTGGATACTTATATACCTGGGTTGACTTCTGGGTGGTGTATGTTAATTATGTATGTTAATCTTAGATTGTTTCTGGCATTGTTAGTTCTCTGCTCAGAAAACTTCCTTCAGTGTTTCTTGTACTGATCTGGTTTTTACAAATTCCTTTAATTACTATTTATCTGGAATTGTCCCAATTTCACCATACTATTTGAGGAGCAATTTTTCTGTGTATATGAGTCTTGGTTGACAATATATTTTTCTCTCAGAGTTTCATATATGTCATCCCATTGATTTCTTGCCTGCATGGTTTCTGCTATGAATACAGAGCTTAGTCTTATTGGTTCTCCTTTTTAGGCAACTTTTTGTTTTTTCTCAGGCTGCTTTCAGGATTCTTTGGTTTTGGAAAGTTTGATTATCTGTCATGGTGAATTTTTTTGGGAGTCTATCCTATTTGGGTTTTGAGCTTCGTGAAGCATACCTTCTTGCATTTCATGGTATTAGGGAAATATTAGGGAAATTTTCTTTAACAATTTTCTCTGTGGTTTCTTTAAAATTTCTTGATGTTTTGGAATACCAATCACAAGTAAGTTATTCCTCTTGATGATGTCTCACATAATTCTTATGTTTTCTTTATAATTTTTTTTTTTTTTTTGCTGGTTTCTCTAGCATATTAGTATTGAGAGATTTGTCTTCTATCTCACTAATTTGGCCTTCCATTGATTCAATTCTACTCTTTTATCTTTTCAATGTACAAGGGTGAGTAAAAATTATCCACACTCTAGCTGTAGAATTTGTTTTAATCAACTTTTATAAAAGACAAATACATCATTTTCAGCACAACCTCCATGCTTTCAAGTACACGTTGTCCATCTGTCAACAAGCTTCAATATTTCCTTATTTAAAAATGTCGTAGGCTGAGCTGTGAACCATGCTGTCTTCACTTCTTCATCAGAGGTAAATCTTTGTCTTCAAAGGGCTGCTTTCAGGGACCAAACAGGTGAAAGTCTGATGGAGCAAGATCAGGACTAAAGGTAGGATGCTTTAGCACCTCAAAATGAGTTTTTTGCAGAGTGTCAACAGTGTGGGCAGAGGTGTACATTGTCATGCAAGATCACAATGTCCTTGGATAGCAGTTCTCTGCATTTAATCCAAAGTTTAGTCTTCAGCTTTTCAGTGTGCATCTCACTGTAATGAGTACTGTTGATTGTTGAACCGTTTTTCTGACAGTGCTTCTATATTGGCCCTTAAGAATCCTAGAAAACTGTAAGCATCAATTTTCCAGCTGATGGTTGACTTTTGGGTTTTTTCTTGGTTGGAGATTGAGGATGTTTCTGGTCCATATTATTCCATTTACTCTCAGGTTTGTAGTGAGGAATCCATGTCTTGTCACCAGTAATGATTTTTAAAGGAAACTGTTACCTTTCTTCAAATATTGATCCAAACTTTATTTACAAATTTCCAAATGCTTCTGTTTATGCTTTTCCATGAGTTGTTTTGGTACCCATTTCACACAAACTTTTCAAAACCCAAGTCTGTCATGGATTATTTCATAGGCAGAGCCAGGGCTGATTTGCAAATGATTTGACACATAAACCCCTGTCATTCGTCTACTTGATAGAATAGCTTCACATGTATGCTCAATGTTTTCATCAGCCATGGACATGAATGGATAACAGGAGTGTGGATCATTTTTGACTCACTCTCTTATTATCTATTTTTGAAATCTTAGTAGTAATATTCGGAATTTCTATTTGTTGTTTTTCATGGTTTAAAATTTTAATTTATTTTGTCAGTTTGTTCTGTAATTCTTTCTTGAATTCTGGTAGAATTTTGCCTGTGTTTTGTTTGATTTACATTTTTTCCCTATTACTTAGGTTGGAGTCCTGGTGTAGCACTGTGTGAAAATACACTGGACATCAAAGTCGGTTTGAAACTCACCAGCCTCTCCTTGGAAACCCTGTACAGGGTCACAATAAACCGGAACTGAATCAATGACACTTAACAACAACAATGTAAATGAGAACTCCTAGTGTAGCATTGTAGAATCAGCACTGGACTATGAACCACAAGATCAACAGTTCAAACAACCAGCTGCTCCTTCAAAACTCTATACAGGGTTGCTGTGAGTTGGAACCAACTCGAAGGCATTTAACATCATCATCATTGTTTGATTTTGAGTTCCCCACCACCCTGCCCTGACTCTTTTTCTGGATCTTTCTCCATATACATTGAAAGTATCTGTATATTATTCTTTTGAATTCCTAACCAGGTCGTTCCAGTGCCATTTCTTCATAAGAAAAAATTTCTGACTCTGTATTTGGTCACTTGTTTGAGTCAATCTGTCTTGTTTCTTCATGAGAACTGATGTTGTCTGTTGTCTCTGAGATACTATGGTGTGCTCTTTGGCACTCACCAACAGTCTCCTGGTGGGTATGATTGCAGATAGGGGTGTGTTCACAGTTCTATGTTTGCTTTCCATGTTGCACAGTTGAGGCTGGTGTTGGCTGACATCTGTTGTTGATCAGGTATGTAGGAATAGGTGGAGGCCCATGCCAAGTGGGTAGATATGCGAGTGTGACTGGCAACATGGGCACAGTTATTGCATGAGCCAAATCAGGGGTGGGGGGACTCCAAACCAAACAATACCTAAAAAAAAAAAAAGGAAATGGAAAGCAAAATAAAAACTAGCGAAGAGAAAAACAAAAAACAAAAACAAACAGAAAACAAAACCCACAATAAACCATAGCAGAGAGGGAGAAAAAAGAAAACCTGCTAATAAGTTTAAAAAAATAAGGAAAAGAAGTTGTTGTTGTTAAGTGACGTCAAGTTGGGTCTGACTCATAGCAACCATGTGTAGGGTTTCTGAAGAGTAACTGGTGAGTTTGAACCACCAACCTCGTGGTTCAAACCAACCTTATGGTCCAGTGCTTATCCTACAGCACCGCACCAGAACTTCAAGAAAAAGAGGGGAAAGGATAAAAGAGAAACCAAAGAAAAGAAAGGAAAAAAGGAAAGCATAGAAGGTATACCACCAGTATTTCAAATACTGCAGGATCACAAATTGTAGGCAGCTTTCAAAGGAGCTTTCAGACTAATAGACTAGGAAGAAGGACCTGGTGGGCTACTTCTGAAACAAAATGTCCAATAAAAACGTTATGAATAGCAATAGAACATTGTCTGTTATAGTGCAAAAAGATGAGCCCATCAGGTTGGAAGTTGCTCCAAAATATGACTGGGGAAGAGCTGCCTCTCCAAAGTCAAGGCAACCTTAATGACATGGATAGGCGAAGTTTTTGAGACCTTTATTTGCTGATGTGGCATAACTCAAAATGAGAAGAAACAGCTGCAAACATCCACTAATATCAGAACATGAAATGTATGAAGCATAAATAAGAAAGTTTTAAATTGTCAAAATTGAAATGTAATGTATAAAGATTGATATGTGCTTGTAGTATGGCAGACAAGAGGTGTTCCTGATTGGAGAATTGCTGCATCTGGAGATTTTCTGACCCCATTAGGCATTATTGAATGGAAATTGACTGGTATTGGTCGTTTTGAATTGCACACTTATATGGCCTACTGGTACAGCACTGTAGGATGAGTGGACTGCTAACTACAAGGTTGGTGACTCATACTCACCAGCCATTCCTCAAAAACCCTGTACAGCATCACTATGAATTAGAACTGAGTTGATGGAACTTAACAACAACAACAATGTGGTCTACTAAGCTGAGAATGACAAATTGAAGAATAATGACATTTCATTCAACATAAAAAAAAAGCTTCAAGACCCATGCTGAAGTACAGTACTGTTAATGATAGGATAAGCTCCATAGGCCTACAACAAACCATTTAATATGACTGTTATTCAAATTTACTAATGCCAAAGATGAAGAATTTGAATACTTTTTTAAACCAACTCCTGTAGTCTGTAATTGATCAACTATGCAATCAAGATGCACTGATAATTACTAGTGATTGTAATATAAAAGTTGGAAACAAAGAAGGATCAGCAGTTGGAAAATATGACCTTGGTGATAGAAATGACTTTGTAGATTACATAATAGAATTTTGTAAGACCAATAACTTATTGATAACAAATATTTTTTCTTTCTTCTTTTCCCATAACAACACTCACGGTAATGGGGTTTATTAGGAAGTGAATTGGATACAATTCAGGGTCAGAAAATCTCAGGACACAGCAGTTCTCCAGTCAGGAACACCTCTTGTCTGCCATATTGCAATCATGCCTT
>NW_006408739.1:2293983-2296830 GCF_000296735.1 Chrysochloris asiatica
CTGCTTGGTCGGGTATTCTGTGTTGTTGTTGTTGTAGCTCCTTAACTGCACTTCCACCTGATCCAACATCTTGTTTGTTCTCCCATGCCTCACTCTTGTCTTCATCCTCTCAGTCATATGGTCACTTGGCCTCTGCCCTGCTTGAACAAGTGTTACAAAGCTCTTGTAGCCAGTCTGTGAATACCCAAAGGGCACATTCTGCAAGCCAGTCTCCTGCCTGTAGGCACCCAGCTTTACTCAGTTGAGCCTAGAGGCTGCAGCTGTTCTGTCTATCCATGCCTCCACCTCAGTTGTCTCTGCTTTACTAAGTTGGGATTTCAAGCTGCACTCATGCTCTTCCTTCTGTATGGTCCTGGGATCATCTGTTCCTGCTTCTGAGATGCCTCATTTTAAGCCTAACTGTATGGCAAAGCTACCTAATACCAACCTTAGAGTCCTGTACACCTTATTTGCACAGTTAAACCTAATGATTTGGTGGGAATTAAGAAGATTCTGGACAGAAAAGCCATGTCAAGTAAATTCAAGGTACCACCAGCTCAGGATGAGATATGATGCATTAGACTCTATTGACCAAAGACCAGAGAGCTGGGCAATGGCATCAAGAACATCGTACAGGAAGAAAGCAAAAGATCGTTAAAAAGACAGAAAAGAAACAATAGACCAAAGTGGATATCAGAAGAGACTCTGAAACTTGCTCTCCAGTGTATAGATGCTAAAGCAAATGGAAGAAATGAGGAAGTAAAAGAGCTGCACACAAAATTTCAAAGGAAAGATCAGATGAGAAAGTCAAGCATTATAATGAAGTGTGCAAAGACCTGGAGTTAGAAAATCAAAAAAGAAAAACACACTCAGCATTTCTTAACCTGAAAGAACTGGAAAAAAAAAAAACAAAACTCAAGGCTGACTTGCAATACTGAAGGACTCCATGCAGCCCTGGTGTGACACTTTAGGACAAGCAGTGTACTGCTAACAGAAAGGTTGGTAGTTCAAACCTACTAGCTTCTCCTTGGAACCACTTTACAGGGTTGCTATGAGTTGAACCTGACTCAGCAGCACTAAGAACAACAACACAATGAGTAAAATATTGAATGATACAGAAAGCATCATAAGAAGATGGAAGAACTAGACAGAGTCACTGCACCAAAAAGAAATGATTGGTGCTCAACCATTTCAAGTGGTAGCATATGATCAAGAACTGACTATACTGAAGGAAGAAGCCCAAGCTGCAGTGAGGCATTGTCAAAAAACAAGGCTCCAAGAACAGACAGAATACAAATTGAAATATTTCAACAAACTGATACAGCACTGGAGTGGCTAATCATCTATGCCTAGAAATTTGGAAGACAGCTATTCAAAGACAGGTGACCCAATGGAATGGGGAAATCATCTAACAATATCATTAATATCACATGCAAAGTAAAATTTTGCTGAAGGTAGTTCAAAAACAATTGCAGCAGTTGCAGCAGTAGGGAGCTCACAGAAATTCAAGCCAGATTCAGATGAGGACATGGAACTAGGGATATCACTGCTGACATCAGACAGATCTTGGCTGAAAGCAAAGAATAACAGAAAGATGTTTACATGTGTTTTATTGACTATGTAAAGACTTTCAGCTGTGTGGATCATGACAACCATGAGCAATGCTGCAAAGAATGGAGATTCCAGAACACTTAATTGTACTTATGAGGAACCTATACATAGACCAAGAGGCAGTTGTTGAACAGAACAAGGGGATACTGAATGGTTTAAAATCAGGAAAAGTGTGCACCAGGATTGCATCTTTTCACCACACTTAGTCAATCTGTTGCTGAGCATATAATCCAAGAAGCTATATGATATGAAGAACATGGCACAAGGGTTTCAGGAAGACTCATTAACAATCTGTGATAGGCTGATGATACAACATTGCTTGCTGAAAGTGAAGAGGGTTTAAATACTTACTGGTGAAGATCAAAGACTACCACCTTCAGTGTGGATTACAACTCAATGTAAAAAAAGACAAAAATTCTCACAAATGGATCAATAAATACTATTATGATAAATGGAGAAAAGATTGAAATTGTCAAATATTTAGTTTTACTTGGATCTGTAATCAACACTCATGGAAGCAACAGTCAAGAAATAAACCAATGGACTGCATCAGGCAAAAATGTTGCACAAGACTCTTTAGAGTGTTCAAAAACAAAGATGTTAGTTTGAGGACTAATGTGTGCTTGGTATTTTCAATCGCCTAATATGCATGTGAAAGTTGGTCAATGAAAAAGGAAGATATAGAAGAATTGATGCATTTGAATTATGGTGTTGGAGGAGATTATTAAAAGTACCATGAACTTCTAGAAAAACAATCTGCCTTGGAAGAAGTGCAGCCAGAATGCTACTTAGAAGCCAGGAGGTAAAGCCCTCATCTCTCGTACTCAGACATGTTATGAAGAGAGACCCGTCCTTGGAGAATGGCATTATGCTTGGCAAAGTGGAGGGTCCAAGATAAAGGAAAACCTCCAATGAGATGGATTGGCACAGTGGCAGCAAACATTGGTCTAAAACATAACAGTTATTGTGGGGATGGTGCAGGACAAGACAGTGCTTCTTGTTCTGTTATGCATCAGGTCACTATGAGTTGGAACCAACTCATCTAAAAACAACATAGTTGGAACCAACTCAGTGGTAGTGATTTTGGTTTTAGTTTTAAATTCACTATAAGTATGTGGTTTTCTTTGTTGTTGTTTAAAGTTTTTATTGTGAATTGAGTGAAAGTTTACAGAGCAGATCATCGGTTTTACATTCAACAAATCATATACTTTGTTTCATTATAATAATTATAATCCTCTCCATATACCATCAGTTAAC
>NW_006408739.1:2297583-2306014 GCF_000296735.1 Chrysochloris asiatica
ACTTTGTGCCTTTATCTCCCCCTTATTTTAGGTAACCAATTGTCTAAGTTGTCCATCCCTATCTACCTGGTATACAGATGTGAAGACTCCTTCCTTCTCTGTTGGTATTTTGAGCTACTACTTCCATGAATATAGGTCAAATTCATCAAATTGTAGCAATTTACTCTTGTTTCCTTTATCAAAACTTGTTTTCTTATCTTCCTCTAGACGAGTTCGGATTATCAAGCCATCAAGGCTAGGTCAAATGTATACTATCTATAAGTTTGGGTGTTTTTGTGTGTCTCCCCTCCCTTCATATCAGCTGGATGCTTCACTCTCAGCTCTAACTCTCTGTGGCTATGTCTTTGTCCATAGGCTCAGGTCTTACCATACTTCGGACCAAGCAGCCCTTCCTCTTCTCTCTCTCATCTCCAGGTCAGTGGCAGTCTATGGAACAAGATTCAACTCAGCACATTTCTTCATTGCTGCCTTTCCCCCTCTTTCACTCACCAGTAGACCAATGTGGTCTCCAGCAAGCTTGCATACCTTTGAGTTTCAGTCTTAGAGGGGAATTTGTCCTGAAGGGACTTGATTGCTTGCCTTGATAGCTTCCCAGCGAACAACTTGCTTATTCTTGTAGTAGCCAAGCTACTGCCATTTTTGTTTTGGGTTTCTCATGATGATCTTTCTTTGAAGATGCATCTTATGTCACTCTAGCTGTTCCAGGTGGCTCCTTTCTAGTGGGAATGTTCCACCTCATAAGGTTATGGATGGGATTCAGGATTCCACCTAAAGTCCTATACATTGCAAAGGCTCCATAAGAGGCCTATTTCACTGGGCAAGTTCTAGAACGCTTTTAGGTATTCCAATCAGTTATAGGCTGAAGATGTGCTTATAAGCTTTCTGTAATCATATTTCCTGACATTCCTTTCTATCCCACTCAAGTGTCTATTTTACAATAGTAGGCAAGGGAAACAAATATTCATAAGACAGTCAAGCATTTTAGTATTATTTCTCCTCTTCAGACTATGCCTCAATCCTGGTATCCCAGAGCCCTGTTGTTCCAAGGTTGAGCATGCATCACTATTTAACCTCTGTCCCATTTAGCCCATGCAAATCTGTCTCAGTGTTCTCCTATCTACCTTGTTCTTCCACCCTGCCCCTTTCTTGTTTATTGCCCTCCTCAATAGCTGAACTATAATGTATCTGCCCTCTACCCTATGCTCTACTGTTGCCTCCCTCCACCTCCCCTAAGACCCCCAACCCACCCCCACTGGTAACCAACAAAGAATTTTTGTTTTCCTTTTAGTATGGGTGTCTTTTCTTAAGGTCTTATGCAATATTTCTTCTTTTGTGACTGACTAATTCCACTCAACATAATGTCCTCAAGTTTCATCCATGTTCTATGGTGGCTTGCAGCTTCCCTGTTATTCTTCAAGGGAGCATAATATTCCATTGTGTGTATGTAGTACAGTTTGTTTATCCATTCTTCCATTAATGGGCACTTAGGCTGTCTCCATCTTTTTGCTACTGTGAATAGTGCTGCTATGAACATTGGTGTGCATATATATACTCGTATTATGGCTCATATTTCTTGTGGATATGTACCAAGTAGAGGAATTGCTGGATCATATGCAAACATACTTTTAAACAACATAACTAGTGACTATATATATGGACCTCACCAGATGGAATACTCAGGAATCTAATTGATTCTGTTTGTGAAAAGAAATGATGGAGAAGCTAAATATTATCAATCAGAACAAGGCCAGAGCAAAATTACAGAATAGACCATCAATTGCTTATATAAGTTAAAGTCATGCTATTTTATTTCTTTTTCTTATAAGTTTAATTTTATTAAATGTGGTTGAAATGGAAACTATGGTGTCTAAAGAATTGGACCAAGATGGCCTACAAAGAGTTCTGGTCCACCCCAAGATCTCCAAGGTAACAGCTGGGTATCAAATTGCTTTATCTGAAGGAGTGGTACAAATGAAAGAACTTAAGTGCAAGTTTTGGGTACATTTTGTAGAAAAGGTAAAGGTAAATCCAATATGAATGTGGTTGCCTTGGTGACAAAGGAGTCACTCCGTTGGCCATGGGGAAGTCAGGCTAAAGCTTAGCTCTCTCCATAGCTGTCTCCCAAGGTGTGCTTGTCAGATATATTCTTGCCAAGTCAGAATCCTGGGCCCCAATCTTGCTCAGGTTAGTTACATAGTCACCCAATTCTTGGATGGATTTCACCTGTTCATTCAGGCAATGCTTTAAATGTAGTCACACAAATGGGGGTCATTCTTTTCAGTGGCCACTTTGTACAGTTCCAGAAGCGACTGATTCACTTTTTTCCCCAGTGCAGCGCACACTCCATTGCATTCAGCCGACTTTCCCAGTCATCCCGGTCTGGTTTCTTGATGTCCTAAAGGCCACCTCTTTGGTTCTGCAGCTTCATCAATTTCTCAGCATGTTCCCATTCATGAGATTGGTGCAGAAAATAGTTGGCAAAATTCTTCAAAGCTGCAACATTGCAGTCGAAGTAGTAAGACTTGGACAAGTAGAGTAGGCATAGAGTTCCAGGATGATCTGGTAGCTGACAGTGGCCTCTGAGTCCTGGTTGTAGTTCTGTGCACCTGCAAGGGGGACACTTTAGTCATGGTGGCTGTGGAGAACAAGCACAGTGGTGGGGTGCTGGAGCAGCTGTGTGAACCTTAGGGAATCCGAGGGCGCGGCTGGCTGAAGGTGGTGGAGGCTGCCGAGTGCCAAGCACTATTGAAGCAGAATACCGCAGCAATTATGTAATGAACGTCTTGCCAGCCATGCTATTTTCAATAGCCTCAAATATATGTGAAAGTTGCTCAGTGAAGAAGGAAGACCATAGACGAATTAATACATCTGAGTTATGGTGTTGGAGAAGAATATTGAAAGTACTACAGACTGCTAGAAGAACAAACAAATCTGTGTTGGAAGAAGTACAGCCAAAATACTCCTTGGAAACCAGGCTGATGAAACTTGTCTCTCATACTTTGGACATATTATCAGTAGGGACCGGTCCCTGGAGAAGGGCATCATACTTGATAAATTTGAGGGTCAGTGAAAAAGACCCCTAAGGAGTTGGACTGACACAGTGGCAGCAGCAATGGACTCAAGCATAACACAAATCATGAGGATGGCACAGGACCAGGCAGTGTTTAATTCTGTTGTGCTTAGGGCAAAATATTGAAGATGCAGGAAGCTTCAAAAGAAGATGCAAGGAATACATTTCTTGCAGAAGTCAAGCAGCCTTAAAATACTGATGAAGGTCTAAGACCATAGTCTTCATTACGAATTACTTCTCAAATAAAGAAAACAAAAATCCTCACATCAACCAATAGGCAGGATGATGATAAATGGAGAAAAGATGGACATTTTCAAGGATATCATTCTACTTGGGTCCACAATTAATGCTCAAAGAAGCATAGTTAAGAAACCAAATATGTACTGCATTTGGGCAAATCTGTGGCAAAAGACCTCTTTAAAGTATTAAAGAGCAAAGCTGTAACTTTGAGGAGTAAGGTGTGTGTGATTCAAATCCTGGTGCTTTCAATTGTCTTATGCGCATGACAATGAATAAAGAAGACCAAAGAAGAATTGATGCCTTTGAATTATGATGGTGGTGAAGACTACTGAATATAGCATGAACTGCTAGAAGAACAAACCAGTACGTCTGGGAAGAAGTACAGCCAGAATGCTCCTTAGAAATGAAGATATTGAGACTTTGTGTGATATACTTTGGTCATTTAACCAAAAGCGACCAGTGCCTAAAGAAGGACAGCTTGCTTGGTAAAGTCGAGGGTCAGTGAAGAAGAGGAAGACCCTTAACAAGATGGATCAACACAAGGGCTGCAAGAATGGACTCAGACAGCAAGGATTGTAAAGATGGTACTGAACTAGGCAGTTTTACATAGGATTACATGTTTTACATAGGATTACATGTTTTACATAGGATTGCTATGAGTCTTAACCAACGTCAGGGCACCTAACAACAACATTCACTAAAGAGCAATCTGGGGTAGTGCAAATGGTTAATGGGGCTCAGCTGCTAACTAAATGGTTTGAAGTTTCGGTCTACCAGGAAGAACCTGAGAAAAAAGGCCTGGTTTCTAATATTTATGAGTATTTACACCATTCCACTACCGTGCCGAGTGTTTTATACGAATTGCCTTGTGAAAATCCGAGAAGACAAGCACTATTATCACTATTTTATCGATGAAGAAATGAATTCTTAAGAGATGTGGAGAATTTTACCCAAAGTTACACAGTTATTAATGTGTAACTAGGATTTAAATTTAGGATTATCTGTTGTTGTTGTGTGCCGTGGAGTCGGTTCCGACTCATAGCGACTCTGTACAGGATTTCCGAGCCTGTAAATCTTTACGGGAGCAGAAAGCCTTATCTTTCTCCCGCGGAACAGCTCGTAGTTTCAAACTGCTGACCTTGCGGTTCGCAGCCCGATTCATCACCACTACGCTACCAGAGCTCCTTCAGGTTTATCTGAGTCTTTACTAATTCTATACATGCCTTGGTTGCCTAGATTTGCTTTATCTATTGTCTAGGTTTAAAGGTGTTCTCTTTCAGCAGATTAGACAAGAGCTTAGTTCTATGAATAATCCTGGAGTCCTATTTAAAAGGTTTTTATGTCATTTTCCATATGCAGTCTCTTAGCTGTTCTTCCAAAAAATAGAATATTTACTACCTATTCACTTCTCTCCATTTCTGATGCTTTCACCTGAATCCAAGTCACTATTATCTCTCATATTGGACTATAGAATTCTCTCCTAACAAGTGTCCAGAGAGCCATCAATCGTACTGCTCTACAATCTGTTCTCCATGGGACAGCCAGAGAAATCTACTAAAAACATGCATCAAATAACATCACTCTTTTGCCTAAAACTATCCATTGGTTTTCCTTAGAAATTAGAAAAAAATCTAAATTTCTTAGTGTAACAAGACCTACATAGACTGGTCCCTTCCTATTTCTCCAGTATTATCTCCTACTGACATTCCATAGTCTCTGAGTTGGCCCAGTCTTAGGGCGTTGAGTTTGCTTTTCTGTTTGCCTGGAAAATATTTTGCCCAAATCTTAAGCAAGTCTGTGTCCTTTCCCCTATAAGACCCTCTTTTGCTCTATAAATGAGCATGTGTTCTCTGACCTACCTAATGAAGCTGAACATTTTTCCATACCCTTATACCATGTGTCTCAGATACAATTTCTTTGAAACACTTAGAAAGTGTTTTGCATCCTAATCACAATCTGAAAATATTTACCGTTTTTTTTCTTGGTGTTCCCCGTAAAATTCCAAAGCACTGGGACTTTGCCTGTGTTCTCTTTGGTAATATTCCCAGCATTTGGAACAGGGCCTGGAAAAACTGTTTGTGAATGTATATGTGATTAAGGAGCCCTGGTACATAAACAGTTAAGCAACTCAGATGCTAGCTGAAAGTTTGGCAGTTCAAACCCACACAGACATTTCCTGGGAGAAAGACCTGGAGATCTGTCTCTATAAATATTATAGAAAGCAGCCAAGAAAACCCTTTGTGGCAGTTTTATCTCATATGGGGTCACTATGATTCAGAAACAATGTAATGGCACACACACACAAAAAAGACATATATGAAGAAATCAATCAATTAATTTGCTCCAGAATTTTCCAAAGATCCATATTCTAGAGGTGCCAAACCTAGACAAGCTGAACTGAATAAACCTAGGATATTCTTATCCTGCCAGCTGGATGTGGTATTTTGAAGCCAAGACTTCCATTTTGGACACTAGACCAGAGCTGCTTCTGGATGTGGTTTCCTCAGTTTCTGTCACATTTGGCTCTCCTTTCCCATGGGATTTGTTGCCATGACCCTGATGGATTTGAAAATACTTGTAATGTGATGTCAGAAAACCAGAGCTCCACGACCTCTCCAAATACTTATTTCCATATCTAGAAAATACAAATGAAACTACCTACTAGGGATATTTTGATAATTGTGTAAGAAAATGACTGTATTTTCTATTATCATCACCTTTCTCTTAAGGTACTTTGTAGTAATGTGATGGTGCATGTGAAAGTGCTTTGTTAACACCACATTCTGGAAAGTGCCTCCATCCTGCAGATTGCTCAGGTCATAAGTCCCATGTTATCCCTGAGGCTTTATTTTCCTGCATCCCTGTATCCAATTACCTGCCAGGCATTATCTATACCACCTCCTTTCCATAACATGGGCTATCCTCTTTTTTTTTTTTTAAAGTTTTATTGTGAATGATGTGATAATTTACATTAGCTTTACATTCATCCTATTGTATTTCATGTCATTGTAATGATTACAGTCCTCTCCATGTATCATCAAACAACCAAAGGATACACTCTGCAAGCCTGGCCCCTGGCTGTCAGCACACAGTCCCTCTTCCTCCCTGAGTCCAGAGTCCCCAGATGGTCCAGCTCTCCACATCATTTTCTCTGCCTCCATCTCTAGAGTCACTACTTATCTGGGTTGTGTCCCACACTCCACCCTTCTCACTTGATGGTGCCAGGGACCTCTGCTCCTGGACTGCAAAATCAACTGCTCCCATCCTTTTGTTACAAAATGTCTACCTTTATATTTCTAACCTCACAGTCAGTCCTGATAGCAATTATTCACTATTGTACCACAAGAGTCTTATACTCATCTTCTTTCATCGGCCCCACCAGACAGATTGGAAACCACTCAGTGGAGATTCTACCTTCCCCTGCACCCTCTGAAACTAGGCTCCCTCTTGAAAGCTTGTAAGCCAGTCACTTCTTGCCTTTGTAGCTCCCCAATTTTGGGTAGCCAAAGTCTAAGTTGCCCAACCCTGTCTACCCTGTGTACCAAAGGGGTGGGAGTGATACTCCCTGTAAAGATTCATTCCCTCTTTTGAGCTACTACATCCATAAGTATAGGTCAAGTTCACCAAACTGTAGCAGATTACTCTTTTTTCCCTCTTCTTTCTTCTAGTTGAGTTCTGATCATCCAGCCATTGAAGCCAGGTCAAGTGGGTACTAACTACAAGTATGGGTGTTCATGTGCATCTCCCCCCACCCCACATCAGCTGGATGCTTCACTCTCCAATCCCATCCTCTGTAGCTATGTTGCTGTCTCTGGGCCCAGGAGTCCCCAGGTCTTGCCATACTGCTGGCCAACCAGGTCTGCACTCGGGTTCACAGGAGTTTATTAAATGTGATCAGACATAGCTCACAACTTCATTGCTGTTTTCCCCCCACTTCCTCTTATAGGTGACCAATGTGGTCACCAGCAAGACCACATGCCTGTTTGTGTATTTCCCTTGAGTCTTAGTCTTGGAAGAGGGTTTGCTCTGAGGGGGCCCAACCACTTGCCTTGATGGCCCCCAGGTGAACAACTGGCTTGTTCTTGTCAATTGGACTGCCGTTATTGTTTTTGATTTCTTTCTGCTGGTCTTTCTATCAAGAAGTATCTTCTGTTCTTCTAGCCACTCCAGGCTGGCCTACTTGTCCTTTCAAGTGGAAATTTTCTACCTCTGAAGATTTTGGATGGGGTTCAGGATTCCACCTATGGTCTTATGCAGTGAGAAGGCTTTGCAGGAAGTCTCCTTCTCTGGGCAAGTTCTAATCCCATATTAGGCACACCAATCAATTATAGGCAGAAGACGGACTCACAAGCTTTCTATGGTGATGTTTCTGGCTATTTCTTTCTCTCCCCCTCAAGTGTCTATTTTACAATGCTAGGTTAGGGAAACCAAGATTCAAAATACAGCCAAGCATCTTAACATTATTTCCCCTCTTTTACCCATTCAAACCATGCCTCAATCCCTATATCCCAGAGACCTGTTATTCCAAGGGTGTGCATACATCATTATTTACCTCTGTCCCACTTAGTCTATGTAGCCCTGCCTAACTGTTCTCCTGTACACCTTGTTGTTCCATTCTGTCCCCCCTTCTTATGTATTGGCCCCACCCCAGCTCCCAAGCTATGTGCCTATTCTCTACCCTGAGCTCCATCATCCCTTCTCTAACCTCCCCCCACGCCATACATCCCGGTAAGCATGAAAGATTCCCCCCCACCCTTTTTTAGGATGGGTTCTTTTACTTAATCTTTTACAATAAATACTGCCCATGCAGTATTTCTCCTTTTGTGACAGACTAATTTCACTCAGGATAATGTCCTCACGGTTCATCCATGTTATGCAGTGGCTTGCAGATTCCTTGTTATTCTTCAAGGTAGCATAGTAGTCCATTGTATGTATGTACCACAGTTTGTTTGTCCATTCTTCAGTTGATGAGCACTTAGGCTGTCTCCATCTTTTTGCTATTGTAAATACTGCTGCTATGAACATTGATATGTATATATCTACTCATGTTATGGCTTGTATTTCTTGTGGGTAAATACCAAGTAGAGGAATTGCTGGATCATAAGGTATTTCTATTTCCAA
>NW_006408739.1:2312586-2322961 GCF_000296735.1 Chrysochloris asiatica
TTTTTTCTTTCAGGGTTTTTTATATGTCTCCCCATTTCCTTCTTGCTTGCATGGTTTCTGCTGAGAGATCCAAGCTTAATCTGACTTGTTTGCCTTTGTATGTAACACTTCTGTTTTCTCTGGGTGCTTTCAGAAGTGTCTACTTATCTTTGAGTTTGGAGAGCTTGACTATGATATGTCTTGGTGATTTTCTTTTGGACCCTTCCTGGAGTTCGTTGAGCTTCTTGAATGCTTATCTTTTCACTTTTTAGGATGTTAGAGAAATTTTCTTCCAGTAGTTCTTCAACTATTTCCTCTGTGGACTTGTTTGATTCTTCTTGTTCTGGAATGCCGATAATTGTTAAGTTATTTCTCTTCATGTTGTCCAACATGAATCTTAGACCTTCCTCAGAATTTTTTATCCTTTTTTTTGTGTTTGTTCTTCTATCTTAGTTGTATTGAGAGATTTGTCTTCCAGATCACTGGTTCTGCCTTCCATCTCCTCTATTCTACTCCTCTGCCCTTTCAGAGTGTTCTCTATTTCTGTTATTTTGTTATTGATCATTAGGACCTCTTTCTGTACATTTTGAATTGTTTCCAATGCTGTATCTATCTTATTTGATTGTTCCTGTAGCACTTTCCTGATTTCTTCCTTATTTTTCTCAACTCCATTGTAAAGTATTTTGAAACATTTTATAATCATTTTTCTGAATTCTTTCTCAGGCATTTCCAAGGCCTGCCCTCCTTCCAGAATGGAGTCTAGGTCTACTTCTTGGTCATTTGTCTCAGACATTTGATCTTTTTTCTGGACATGCGCTGATATGGTCATCTGCTTTTGCTTCTTGGACATGTTTAATGTTTCTCTGTGGCCTTAACACTTAATTGAGTATGTGTTTTTGTAATTTTTTATGTTTTCTGATTGCTTCCAGGAAGATGTGATCAGGATGTGGGTTTCCCTTTTCATAAATCTTCTTATTGCTTAACTCAGAGTAACTTTCACAGATGTTATCTGTTTCCCTGGTATATGGCAGCTGGTATTGGTTTTTGCCTTAGTTTTGATGTTTTATAGAGTGTAATTGTAGCTTGGCTATATGGCAGCAGTTGCTGACTCTTCTTGTGTACTATAGGGAGACAAAGAGTCCTCCAAAGGCAGAAGGGGGTGCATATATCAGCAAAACAACACCAGTGGGCGGGGGTGGGGAGGAGGGAAAGGAAAAAAAAATGAGAGAAAGAGGGGGAAAAAAAAAAAAGCAGCACCAACAAAAACCAGACTGAATACTGCAGTCTCTAATCACAGAAATGGGAGAGGAGAGAGAGAAGAAAAAGACGGAAAAAAAAATCTATAGCTTAATATGAGTATATTTTTAAAGTCCTAAGTTCCTGCCTTCAAAACTGCCTGAGAGATTCAAAGTTGCCAGTGTTAGTTGTTATGGTATACCTCAGGCTCCAGTCCAACCTTTGGCCTGTTTTGCCTTTAAACTCTCTGTCTCTCACTTCAGCCCTCTCCTCTTTCCCATGATAAAAAACAGAACAAAAAGGAAACAGATAATAAAAGTTCAAGGTCTCTGCTTGGGCTGAGTATCTGTGTGCACGCGTGCAGAAGAACCCATCGGTGGTGAGGGTGGGGGTGGCTACTCGGCTCCCGCTCTCCCTGTATTCACCAAAATGGAGGTGGGCAAATAGTGAGTGCGCCAATTACCAGATACCAAAGAAAAAATGAAAATCAGAACAAAGCAAAACTGACAAAGTATATTGTCCACCTTTGTCCCAAGGTTCCCGCGGCATTTTTCCTTGGTGTTTCTGCTCCCCCTGTTTTGTCCCGCCACTTGGTCTCACCCAGGATGTCAGCTCAGGCCTCCTAGCCTAGCCCAGCAGATTCAAAAGTATGTGATTTTTTACGTCAACTCCAAACTCCACAAGCTATAAGACTTCAAACCTTTAAAATATTCCTATCTCTGTGGTTCCAAGTTTTGGAGCTCTGCCCTGGATCTGCTTTGTCTGGTATTCTGTGTTATTGCTGACGGCGACCTTCATTGCACCTCCACCCTAGCCGTCATCAAGCCCCGCCTCCTAGTATGATTTTTTTAAAAAAATAAACTTAATTTCCCCACTATTTTTCCCTTCCCATCTAATTATTTACCAGCTGGACTACTGTTAATGGCCACTAAGTGGTTTTCCTGCCTTTAATCTCATACCTCTCCAATCTAACTTGCTATTGTTGTGATTACCCCATCCCCTCAGGCCCATCTCCCCACTTCCACAGTGACAATTAGGCAATCTGGGAAACAAATTAAAGCCAGAGCAATAGAATTCGTGAAGCATGGCTTTCTACCTTTCTTATCCATCTCAAAGGAGCTACTCTCAGTGTGCTGTGGACCAAATAGGCAAGCAGTGCCCCAGCAGACCAATTCCAAGTCTGGCTGTGCACTAAATTGCTGGTTAACCTGGGAAGTTCACATTATGTCTCTGAGTCTTAGTGTCCTCATCAAAAACAATGACAGTAGTGATAGATAATCTTTCTTGTATATTTTCTTTTAATGTAAACATTTTTATTGCTTGCATCTTACATATGAGAAAAATGAGGCAGAGAGAGGTTAAGGAACTAATCTAAAGGTACACAGCTAGAAAGTGTTGGGACTACAATTAAAACCCAGGCAGATGTACCTGAATGCTATAAAAGGAAGGAGTTGGATCAGATGAGCTTCTGGGGTGTTTCTAGCGCTAAGAAATGCTCTACGTTCACATGCCAGAGAAGGCTGCTTGTTCCCCCAGCAAACACAAAGAGCAGGAACAAAGCTAAGGTGTGACACTGTGGCCAGGACAGTTCATCCTCAGGCAGGGAACGTTGTCTAAATATAGAACCTCCCTTAACACTGGAAGGCCTGACTAAACTGGGTTAGTTGCTGGGCGAGGAGTTAGAGGCAGAGCGAGCTGAAAGGTGAGCCAGTTGCGCAGTAGTGCGGTGTAATAATGTAGGGCAAGATTTCTCCCTGAGCTCTGCCCTGCTTGCATCACTGCTTTCATTGCACGTCCTTTTGTGGAATTATATAATGCTGATGAAGGTAGATGACTTTATGAATCAATCTGCCTCTCACAGAAACCAGGGCATTTTGCCAAACCCTTCTTTACCAGGATGACAATTTATTGCCTTTAGGTTGGCTTTCTTTGCATTTATTTGTCAGTTGCAAGAGAAACTCTGGCATGTGTCAGATCCACGCACAGCTGGATTGTTGTGGGGCATGTGTATCTTCTGGCAATGCTAACTCCCTCTTCTGGCCTGCTCTTTGGAAGATGTTTCTAGATCCAGATTTTTTGCCAAAGACATTTGAAGGGCTTCATAAACATAACTCCACTAATTCATTCATTAAATGATCCTTGTGAAAGAAAGAGTACCATGGAAATGGAGCTGAGATGCAGGCCTAAACCTTAGACATAGCGTGGGGTCTACTAATTTAAAAAACTGAGACTGGTGTAAAAATACTGCTGTCTGTTTCATCAGGTTGTAATGAGCGGCAGTAATGATTTACATTGATACAGCTCTTGAACGTTTGCAAAGCACATTCAAGTAAAAACAGAATGTTATTTTTCCCACTCCCAACCACTCTGCAAGGTGAAAGTAAGTTGCTGATCAATGCAAAATATAAAGAAATGTTTATTTGTTAGAAGGCAGCATAGCTGGTAAGTACCAGAAAAGAATTTTATTGTTCTCCACTTTATTTGCCTCACTCAACA
The DNA here is from genome assembly GCF_000296735.1 of Chrysochloris asiatica. NCBI lineage: Eukaryota > Metazoa > Chordata > Mammalia > Afrosoricida > Chrysochloridae > Chrysochloris > Chrysochloris asiatica. The sequence goes on from NW_006408739.1 coordinate 2,316,298, forward strand.
GTGCCAGTCTGCAAAGCCGTTTGAACTGTATAATATCTGTGTTTCAAGCTCACCAGCTGCTCCTCGAAAACCCTATACAGGGTTGCAATGGGTCGGAACCTACTTAACCACACTTTACAACAACAACAACATAGTGCTTAAGATGTGGCACTGTGGGTTAATGTGCTGGACTGCAAAGTTGATTTGAATCACAAGGTCAGCTGTTCAAGCTCACCAGCCACTCTTCGGAAACCCTATACAGAGTCGCTATGGGTTGGAATCAACTCGATGGCACGAAACAACAACAACAACAACACAGTGCGTAGGGAGTCCTGGTGTGACATTGTGGGCTAATGCACTGGACTATAAAGTCAGTTTGAACTGCAAGATTGGTGATTCAAGCTCACCAGTGGCTCCTCGGAAATCCTATACAGGGTTGCTATGGCTTGGAACCGATTCAACTTCACTTAACAACAACATAGTGCTTAGGAGTCCTAGTGTGGTGATGCAGTCTAAGCACTAGACGACTACTGGTAAGGTTGGTGGTTTAAGCCCACCAGCCACTCCTCAGAAACCCTATACAGGTTGCTATGAGTTGAAACAAACTCCACAGTACTTCACAAAACCACCAACACACAGTGCTTAGGAAAACACTTGAGCCGTAGTAAGGAGCTTTGGTAGCACAGTGGTTACAAGTCAGGCTGCTAATTTCAAGGTCAGCAGTTTGAAACTACCAGTGGTTCCTCTGGAGAAAGATGAGGCCTTCTGAGACTTTCTCCTGTAAAGATTTATAGCCTCAGAAACCTTACACGGGGTCACTGTGAGTTGTAATCAACTCCATGGCACATAGTCACCACCACCAAATGTTCAGTATGTATTTGTGGAATGAATAACCCTTTATTTCCTGACACAGACATGTGAATCACTGACCCATTGCCACCCTGTATAGGGTTTCTGAGTAGCAGCTAGTGAGCTTGAACCACCAACCTGGTGGTTCAAACGATTTTGCATTCTAGCTCATTAACCCACAGGACCACACCAGGACTCTGTTGATGCTGTAGCTTTATGGTATTTTTTAAAATCAGGAAATGTGAGTCCTGTTTTGTTCTCCTTTTTCAAGATTGCTTTGAGTATTCAGGACTTCTTATTCCATAAAAATCTAAAAATTGGCTTTTCATTTCTGCAAACAAGGCTGTTGGAATTTTGATGAAAATTGAATTGAATCTATAGATTGCTTGGGGGTAATATTGATATCTTAACAATATTGAGTCTTCTTATCCAGGAACATGAAATGTTCTTTCATTTATTCAGGTCTTCTTTAATTTCTCAAAGTAATGCTTTGTAGTTTTCAGTGTACAAGTCTTTCATTTCCTTGGCTTAATTTATTCCTAAGTATTCTATTCTTTTAGATGTTATTGTAAATGGAATTATTTTCTTAATTTCCTTCTCGGATTGTTCATTACTGGTGTATAAAAACCAGACTGATTTTTATATGTTGAGCTTGTAACCTACAACTTTGCAGAAAAATTCATTTATTCGTTCTAGTAGCTTTCTTGAGGATTTTTTAATTTTTAAGTTTCTGCATATCATTATGTCACCCTTGAACAGGAATAGTTTTACTTCTTCCTTACTGATTTGGATATGTTTTCTTTCTTTTTCTCGCTTAACTACTCTGGCTAGGACTTCCAGTACAATGGAGTGAATGGAGTGAGAACGGGCATTTTGTCTTGTTCATAATTTTAAGGAGAAAGCTTTAAGTTTCCTCCATTAAGTAAGATTTTGTTGTTGTTGTTAAGTGCCATCAAATTGATTCCGACCCATAGCGACCTTGTATAGGGTTTCCAGGGAAGCAGCTGGTAAACTTGAACTTCCGAACTTGCAGTTCAAATGGCTTTGCAATCTGGAGCATTAACCCACAGTGCCACACCAGGACTCCAAGTATGATTTTAGCTGTAGGTTTTTCCATAAATGCTTTCTTTTTTTTTTTTTTTTTCCATACCCAGGAAATTTCTTTAGATCCCTAGGTATTGAAGGTTTTTGTCATAGAAGGGTGTTGGATTTTGCCAAATGCCTTTTTGGCATCAGATGAAATGATCATGAGGCCATTTTCCTTTGTTCTATTATATTGACTGATTTTTCTAGTGTTGAACCACCTTTGCATTCCTGGAATAAATCTTATTCCGTCATGATATATAATAGATGCTTTTATATACTGTTGGGATTGGTTTGCTAGTATTTTGTTGAGCATTTTCCCACCTATATTCATGAGGGATATTGTTGTGTAATCTTTTGTTTTCTGATGATGTTTTTGTCTGGTTTTGGTATCAGGGTAATGCTGGACTCATACAATAATTTATAAAGTGATTCTTCCCAATTTATTTTGGCTTTGATTGTGTGAATCATGACAAGCTATGGACAACATTGTGAAGTAGGAGTATTCTGGAACACTTAATTGTGCTCATGAGGAATCTGTACCAAGAGGCAGGTGTTCAAACAGAACATCGGAACACTGAATGGTTTAAAATTAAGAAAGGTGTGTGACAGGGTTGTATTCTTTCACCATACTTATTCAACCTGTATGCTGAGCAAATAATCTGAGAAGATGGGTTCTATGAAGAAAAACGTGGCATCAGGATTGAAAGAAGTCTCATTAACAACCTGTGATATGCAAATGATACAACCTTGCTTGCTGAAAGTGAAGAGTACTTAAAATATTTACTGATGAAGATCAACAGCACAGTTTTTGGTATGGATTGCATCTCAATGTAAAGAAAACAGAAATCCTCACCACTGGACCAATAAACAACATTCTTATCCATGGAGAAAAGATTGAGGTTGTCAAGGACTTCATTCTTCTTGGATCAATAATTATCAACACTCAAGGAAGCAGCAGTCAAGAAATCTAACGACGAATTACATTAGGCAAATCTGCTGCACAAGACCTTTTTAAAGTGTTGAAGAAGGGCTTCCGGTTTTGGAGGCCGGAGAAGCAGAGTTAGGTAGGACAGGCTCCGTGGGGGAGGTGCAGAAAACTCAGAGAAGGTGCTTTCATGGAACAGCTCCAGAGCTCTGGATCTAGTAGAAGTTGCATGGCATTAGTTTCCAGAACCCACTGGTGGAAAAATAACTATATAAAGGAAAATATTGTGATTTCAGAATCAATTGGAATGCGGGACTCTCCCTGTGCCTCTCCCACCCAGGCTGAATTCAGAGGGCAGGGCCACAGCCAGACTGACCCAGTGATATGGTTCTAAAACCCACGGAACCACATTTGAAAAAAGAGGTGTGGGAGAGTCTACGCATTTCATCCTCCTCTCCCCTGTTGCAACCATTTTGCCCAGTCCAGACACCTTCAGGTGGGTGGGCATGCACCCCCAAAAGGGTCCAGCATTGAGCCCACAGTTTTACCACGTCACAGAGAGGAAATGGATGCAGAGACAATGACACGGAGAGATGGAGAGCTGGGGACTCTTGACTCAGGAAGGGAGAGGGACTGTATGCTGACCGCCGGGGTGGGGGTGGGGGGGCAGACTTGCGGGGTGTACCCTTTGGTTGTTTGATGTTGCATGGAGGAGACTGTAATCATTGCAATGAAATGACATACAATAGGATGAATGTAAAACTAGTCTTCTCCCATGTAAACTATCACATAATTCACAATAAAAACTTAAAAAAAAAATAATAAAGTGTTGAAGATCAAAGATGTCACCTTGAGGACTAAGGTTCGCTTGACCCAAGCCATGGTATTTTCAATAACTTCATATGCATGCAAAAACTGGACAGTGAATAAGGATGACCATAGAAGAATTATGGTGTTGGAGGAGAACATTGAAAGTGCCAAAAGAACCAATGGATCCGTGTTGGAAGAAGTGCAGCCAGAGTGCTCCTTGGAGGCCAAGATGGCCAAACTTCATCTTTCATACTTTGGACCTCTTGTCAGGAGGACATATTGACCAGTCGCTGGAGAAGGGTATCATGTTTGGTAGGGTGGAGGGTCAGAGAAAAAGGGGAAGACCCCCAGTGAGATGGATTGGCAAAGTGGCACCATCAATGGGCTCAAGTGTGGCAACAGTTGTGAAATTGGCCCAGGACTGGGCAGTGATTCGTTCTGTTGTGCATAGGGTCTCTATGAGTCGGTACCGTCTTGATTGTACCTAACAACAACAAAGGAGGATTGGCATCAATTCTTTTATAAATGTTTGGTAGAATTACTTTGTGAAAACATCTAGTCCAAGACTTTTTTGTTTTTTAATTATGGGATTTTCTTCTTTATTACTGATTCATTATGTTCCCTTGTTATAGGTCTGCTGAGATTTTCTGTTTATTCTTGAGTCAATGTAGGTAGTTTGTGTCTGTAGTTACTTGCATATTTCATCTACGTGTGTTGGTGGACAATTGTTCATCTCAATATCATTTTTATTCCTGTAAGGTTGGTTATAATGTGTCTACTTTCATTTCTGGTTTTAGTTATTTGCATTTTCTTTTTTTTTTTTATTTGTCAGTCTTAACTAAAAGTTTGTGGATTTTATTGATCTTTTAAAAAAGCTCATAATTTTGCAATATTCTTCCCAGTGTTTTTCTAATTTCTATATCATTTATTTTTGCTGTGATCTTCATAATTTTCTTTGTTCTGTTAACTTTGGGCTTTGTTTTTCTCCTTTTTCTAATTCCTCAAAATGTGAAATTTGTCTATTGATTTGAAATATTTCTTCTTTTAAAATGTAAATGTTTATCACTATTCAATTTCCCTCTAAGAGGGGATGTATCCCATAAGGCTTGATATTTTGTGTTTTCATTTTCATTGGAGTCTAAGCATTTTCTGATTTTTCTCTACTCTGATCCATTGGTTGTCCAACAGTGTGCTGTTAAATTACAAATATTTGTGAAATTTCCAGTATTTCTTCTGTAATTAATTCCTAACTTCATTCCATTATGTGGGAAAAGATACTTCACATGATTTCAGTAGTTTTATATTAATTGAGACATGTTTTTGTGTTCTAGCCAATGTTCTGTTCTGGAGCATGATTCTGTGCACCGGAGAATAGATATTGTACTTTCGTTGGGTGGAGTATTCTATATATGTCTGTATTTCTGGTTGATATTAAAAAACAACAACAAAACCCCCTACTGCTGTGAAGTCAATTTCAATTCATGACAACCTGATGTGATTGTCTGCCCAATATGGCTCAAAAACTGTAATCTTTATGAAAGCCAACTGCCTCTTCTTTTTCCTGTAGAGTGACTGGTTGGTTCTGGTGGGTTTGAACCACTGACCTTTTTGGTTAGCAGTCAAGCACTTAACCACTGTGCTACCAGAGATGATATAAAAAAAAACAAATGAAGCTCACTGCCATCAAATTGATTCCAGCTCACAGGAACCTTATCTTATAGGGGTTCTGAGTCTGTAAATCTTCAAAGGAGCAGACAACCTCATCTCTCTCCTGAGGAGGTGGGTTTGAACTGCCAGTTTTGCAATTAACTAGCCAATGTTTATCCTAAAGCACCACCAGGGCTCCTTAGAGGTGGCATGTGATTTTATTTCCTCAGTCTTATTTTTCTAGATGTCCCATTCATTATTATTATTATTATTAAAGGTTTTTATTGTGGATTGAGTGAAAGTATACAGGACACATCATCAGTTTCACATTCAACCATTCATATAACTTGTTTCATTACATTGATTATAATCCCCTCCATATATCACCAGTTAACAGTGTTTCTCTCTATCCTCTTCAGCTTTTTTTTGGGGTGGGTGGGGGAACTTGCCTTTTTGGAATTTACTGTTTTGGCTTTTTGGGAAGGTTTTTACATTTATCTGTGGATGGATATCCAGGGATCATGTATGAGATTACTAACAAGCATAACTGAATAATCAGATGAGGGACAGTTTGCTATGTCTGCTAGGTGGCTAAAGTCTGATCCTCAGAGCCTATGGTTTGGACGGTCAGCAATGCTTGGGCCCACAGGGTCTTGAACTCCTGACCGGGTCTGCATGGTCCCCATTCATTATTGAAAGCTTGCCCTATTCACTTCAGAGCCAGACACTGGCCCCCTCCGTGAGAAGGCAGCCATGGTTTACTTCCATTGTGACTGTAGTGGCTGCACCAAGAGGAGGGGGAGTGAAGACAGTAGAAAAAGAAGTTTTTCTATTAAAAAGTCACATTTTCTTTAAGTATGTGGTTAATTGCTGCAACTCTTTGCTTACTTTTCAGAATTCTTAATGAGTTGAGATCACAGATATTATTAGGTTGCTAACCACAAAGTCAGCAGTTTGAATTTACTAGTCATTCCACAGGAGAAAGATGAGACTTTCTGTTTCCATAATGATTTATAGCCTTAGAAATGCTATACAGGGTCACCATGAGTCAGAACTGACTCCACAGCACAAAACCATCACTACACACAGCAGTTGCTTTTTTGGTGCTTATGTGGGAAGATCAAGCCATCTTGTTGTTGTTGTTGTTGTTGTTGTTGTTGTTAAGTGCCATCGAGTCGGTACCAACTCATAGTGACCATGTGCACAACAGAACTAAACACTGCCCGATCCTGGGCCAACCTCATAATTGTTGCCACCCTTGAGCCCATTGATGCTGCCACTTTGCCAATCCATCTCACTGGGGGTCTTCCTCTTTTTCTCTGACCCTTCACCTTACCAAACATGATATCCTTCTCCAGCGACTGGTCC
>NW_006408739.1:2323868-2332660 GCF_000296735.1 Chrysochloris asiatica
CACACCTTTCTTAATTTTAAACTATTCAGTGTTCCCATGTTCTGTTCAAACAACTGCTTCTTGGTCCAGGTACAGATTCCTCATGAGCACATTTAAGTGTTTCAAAATACTCATACTTCGCAATGTTGCCCATAGCTTGTCATGATCCACACAATCGAAAGCCTTTGCGTAGTCAATAAAGCCATCTTCTTAGAGGTCTAGTAATTAAATGTTTTGACCCACAGGGATCTTTGGTGGTGGCTTATAGATTACTGTGCCCTTGTAATGTGGTATCAAAGATAATAAACTTTGAATTGGTTGGAACAATGTCATAACACTTGAGTACATGAATACCATGTAAACACCACTTTCAAAGTCTACTACTGTTATTTTGCTTCCAACTCCAAGTTCTCTAGCATATCAATGCCTATGATCCTTAGAGCTGCCACTGCTGCCACCACTGCCACTACAGTCTGACTTCAAGGCTTTTGATAAGAGCATTTGGAAGAACTGAGTTATTGAGATTACGAATTCTGTAGAGAGAGTAGGTTTGGGATGATAGTGGAGAAAAAAGTTTAGTTTTGAAGATGTTCATTTGAGAATTATCATAAACTGCCAAGTAGAGATGTTGTGTATAATATTGGATAGATGACTCTGGAGATTAGAGAAAAGGTCTAGACTAGAGTAAAATCTTGGAAATTGTTAGCATATGTAATGTATTTAAATCTATGAGGCTGAATGATATCCCTTAGGGACTGAATGTGGATAAAGAATAGATCCAAAATTTGAGTCCTGGGTCATTCCTCCCTTTATTGTTGTTGTTAAGTGTCGTGGAGTTGGTTCCAACTCATAGCAACCCTGTATAGGGTTTCTGATGAGCGACTGGTGAGCTTGAACTGCTGACCTTGTGATTCAACTGACCTTAAGGTTGAGTTCTTAGCCTATGGCATCACACCAGGACTCTGTTCCTCCCTTTGTTGTTGGTGTCGGTGTTAAATGCCGTCAAATTGGTTCCAACTCATAGCGATCTTGTATAGAATTTCCGAGGAGCGACTGGTGAGTTTGAACCACCGACATTGTGGTTCAAACAGACCTTGCAGTCCAGTGCTTATCCTACAGTGCCAGCCCAGGCCTCCATTCCTTCCTTTGTTTCTTGTTGTTAAGTGTCATTGAGTTGGTTCCGACCCATAGCGACCCTGTATAGAGGTTCCAAAGAGTGGCTGGCGAGCTTGAACTGCTCACCTTGCAGTTCAAATTGACTTTGCAGTCTAGTGCATTAACCCACAGGGCCAGGAAAATGAGAACTGATAGGCAAAAGATGCTGGGGAGGAAATTAAGGTAAAAGGAAAACCAGAAGGGTAAAATCCGAGGGAAGAAGCATTCTAATAATGTTTCAAATAGGATCCCACAGAAGCCAGTGAGGGTGACTGTTAAAGCATCTAACTCCATTCACATTCTACTGACTAGTTGAGAACTAGGTTGTTCCCATTTGGTTTAGCAATTTAGAAATAATTAGATAGCTTGACAAAAGCTGATTGGAGTGGATTCAAGAGAAAAGTTGTTGTAGACTGCCGTCGAGTCCAACTCATAGTGACTATGTATAGGGTTTCCGAGGAGCTTGAACCGCTGACTTTGAGGTTCCAATTGACTTTGCAGTCCAGTGCATTATCTCATGGTATATATAGTGGATTATAGTGGAGATAGCAAAAATAGTCCCTTTGGGGGAGTTTTGCTGTAAAGGGCAACAGAAAAATAATGTGGTAACTGGAGAATAATTTTATATTCAGGGAAAGGGAAGTTTGTTTGCTCATTAAGAGGGGCAATGCTAGAGCATGCCCCTGGGAATGATCCTATATAGAGAGGGAAATTGATTATATAGAAGAGAGAAGGGAGAATTACTGCAGTGATGTCCTTGAGTCAGTGAGACAGATGAGATTCAGGGAACAAGAGGGGGGGCAGTTACTTTTAGACAGGAGCATGAGAGTAGATTCATTGTTGCAGGAGGAAAAGCAGAATATATGGGTACAGACACTGGTAGGTTGTTTGATATACAGATTCAAGCACATGGAAGTTTTCTCTCTTTGCTTCTATTTTTTCAGTAATATACAGAAGCAAGGTCACCAGCTAAGATGAGGAGAGGGAAGAGTCAGGCTTTGAAAGGGCATAACCTCCAGGAGAGGGAGAGAATGAATAGACTAAAGAAAAGTAGTAGTAGGATTCCAGGCAGTGTTTCATAAAAATGTAAGGGATTATTTTGATGACTAGAAACCAAAGGCTAGGACTTTCATATACTCTGACAGCAGAACCCTGGAAACCATGCTGAAAGCCTTGAGACAGAAAGAAGAGTGATAAGTGATCCCAACCTCCAGGAATTTTAAATTGAGAATGAGAGACAAATAATAACACACGAACAATTCAAATACTATTGAATCTAATAGAAAAGATGTATGTGACAGGAAGCATGTCAAATTACTGATTGGTGGTATAGCGGCGGTTATGTGCTATGGAGTCGGTTCCGACTCATAGCAACCTTGTACATGGTTTCCGAGGTTGTAGATCTTTATGGAAGCAGAAAGCCTCATCTTTCTTCAGTGGAGCAGCGGGTAGTTTTGAACTGTTAACCTTGAGGTTAGCAGTCCAACTCAACCATTATGCTACCAGAACTCCTTAAATTATTACTGAATATGTTTAAGAATTTTATAGGAAGGAGAGGAGAGAGGTGACATAAAAATGAAGTGATGGTTGGACATAGTTGTTGTTAAGTGCTGTTAAGTTGGTTTAGATTCATCGAAACCCTGTATGCAGTTTCTGAGAAGCGGCTGGTGAGTTTGAACTGCCCACTTTACTGTTCAAACTGCAGTCCACTACTTATCCTACAAGGGCACATCTGGACTCTTATTGGGCTTGGTGGGACAAATGAATTCTGAGATGGGAGGGCAAAGATAAAAGAAAATAATAGAACCAAAGACTAAATTGTTGTTAAGTGCCATTGAGTCAGTTCCGACCCATAGCAACCCTGTATAGGGTTTCCAAGGAGTGGCTGTGAGCTTGAACCATCGACTTTGCAGTTCAAATTGACCTTGTAGTTGAGTTCATTAACCCACAGTGCTACACCAGGACTCCCAAAGACTAAATACTAGAAGGAAAAAAGCTGGGAACTACCATCATCAGGTTGGGTTGCCTGATAAAACAGATTGAATTTGAATTTCATATAAAAAACAGATACCTTTTTTTAGCGTTCATATGTTGCATGCATTTTTATCTGAAATCCAAATTTAATTTGGATGTCTTGTAGCTTTATTTATGAAATGTAGCAACCTTATCACCAAGGTTTAGGGGAACCAAAAGAACATTGCTTTGAACCAAGGGAAGGGAGCATTGCAAGGATGACCAGTGCATTTAGTGGTGGTAAAAGTTTCAGTGAAGCCATAGGAATGGGTATTGTAATTAGGGCACCATTAGCAGGCTTTGCTATAGTAGTGAAGGCAGAGGCCCATGGTAGCAGATATGGAGCACTCAGTAAAGAAGGTTTGGCAGTTCAGAAAGGAGAGAACTATCTAGTCAAAGGCCAGATGTGGAAATGGAGTCCAGGCCTGAGCGCTCAGTCTCTTGGGTACTGTATGTACTTAGAGAATGCATGAACAACCAAGAGCCCATCTGCGATGCACTCCACAAAGGTAGAAACTGGCCATATGGTGGAGTCACAGCTTTTACTGGCTTGATACTCCAGGGCTCAGAAATCCTCTGATTGGGAGCAAGATTAGAGAAGGAGATGTCATTATTGCAAATGAAATATGAGAGAGAAAAAGAAACGGCAATCTTACTGCTGTCAAAGTGTTCATTTAAGCTCAATTGTAGATAAAATTCAGACACTGCCAGATGAAAACTGGATTGTTAACTTCAGATCATATATTGGTATACCGTTGTAGGCTAAGCACTGAACCGCTTGCCACAAGGTCAGTGGTTCAAACCCACCAGCCACTCCTGGGAAACCATATATAGAGTCGCTATGAGTTGGAACTGACTTGATGGCACTCAACAACTATAAGAATATTCTTTATCCAGGGTGGCCTGCCTTATATCGGAGCATGCTTCATTATGACTATATAAGTGAAATGTTCAAAGATATTCTATGAGAGCCAAGCACTGCTATTAAAATACAGTGAGATAGGGGCTTGGTCACTGCAGCAAGTCCAAGGGCTGTGAACTATCAATAGGTAGAAGTATCAGAATGATGGAGACATATGTTTCTCAAGCAACATTTTATCCTTAGGGGCCTCATGGTTCCATGATATTGTTATAGAATATTCATTGTTAAAATGTCTGCCCCATGGGAAACAAGTTGGCAGCTTTTTGAAGGGGTTTTTAAAATGAGGGTTAACAGAGTGTAACCTTTGACAATAACTGCTAATGGATTAGGGTCAGGAACAGCTCAATGCTCACAGATCTTAAAAATATTGTCATCTATCTTTCTCTCTGAATGGAGTGTTCATATTGCCAGTTCCTTTGTTAATTAGATTGTTAACTGTCTATTTATAGCAGCAAACACTTCACTGGCATGTAGCAAATGCTGATTATTAATCAGGGACCTCTACTGACTCAGGGTGGAATGAAATGTAATTATTCAAATTAGATTTAGGCCAAGGTCCAATGACCTCACAGGCAGCATCCTGATTTTGCAAGCACTGGTTTCCGTAAACTGCATCTCTGCAAGATGTAGAGATTCCAATCTTTGGGAGCCTTGGGGTGAATAGTGATGCAGAGTGTAGGCATCGCCCAGCATCTTTAAAAGGATTGCCTTCTCTGCTATAAATGTACCTTTGCACCTGCCAGCGCATGACTCAAAATCAGCCTCACCAAGTAAATCATTATACAAAGTAGCTATGGATGTAGAATTTTAATAGCAAATCAATGAAAGTTAATTTTCATGGATGCTATTAGGGAGGTTGTTCACCAAGCCTGTCTCCTATCATAGATCACATTACTTAATACTTTGGGAGAAAAGCTAAGATTTTATGCAGGTGATTAAAAAAAAATAACAAAAAGACAGATTTGGAATGACCTGAACCTTCTGACTATATTGAACCAAGTGTCCTCCCCAACATTTATCATGTAGACCTTTAATGAGAAATAAAGATACCCTCAAGGGTATGCATGTGGGGTAGAGAAGGTAGTAAGAGTAATTTAGCTGTATTTCCATTGACCTAGTGTTTGTCTTAGTCAGAGTTTGTTTGGTTCCAAGTAACAGAGAAAGAACCTTTCAAATGAGCTTAAGAAAAAATGGTGGGGGTGCTTATTATGTAGGTATAGGGATAGTGGATATCGATAGAGCAGTATCTTCAGTTGGGTCTCACAAGGATTGGCAAAGACTTGGAGAAATTCCCCTTCCTCTGGGCTGCTAGCTATCGTGTCTCAGTTCTTTCTGAGCATTCAGTAACAACAACAACAAAAAAGTAGCATTTAAAAATGTGAAATATACTTCAAATAATATAAAATTCACCTTTTTAGACCTTCAGAGGTATTTTTGCATAATCCCTATGGCTATGCAGCCATCACCATTATCTAATTCCAGAACGTTTTCAGCACCCCAACAAGGAACCCCATAATATGAACATTTAGTTCCAGTTCTCCCTTCCCCACATCCCGTGGCAACCACTATCTGTCTCTGGATTTTCCTATTCGGGACATTTCATATTAATGGAATTATATAATATGCGGTCTTTTTGTGCCTGACTGCTTTCACTTAGCATAGTGTTTTCAAGGTTTCTCTGTGTTGTAGCATGCAGCAGTAGCTCATTCTTTTTTATGGTTGTTTAATATTCCATTGTATGGATAAACTACATTTTGCTTAACCATTCATCAACTGATAGTCATTTGCATTGTTTCTAGTTTGGGGTTATTATGAATAATGCTGCTAAGAACATTGGTATAAAAGTGGTGTTTTGTGTGAGGTGAGCTGTTGTAGGTGCCTTTGGGTCAGTTGTGACTCACAGTTACCCTATATACACAGAACGAAATATTGCCTAGTCCTGTGTTATGCTTGAGCCTATTACTGCTGACACTGTACCAAACCATCTTGTTGGGGTTCTTCCTCTTTTTCACTGACCCTCCACTTTACTAAGCATGATGTCCTTCCCCAGGAACTGGTCCCTCCTGATAATATGCCCAAAGTATGAGAGATGAAGTTTCACTATCATCACTTCTAAGAGCATTTGGGTGAGCATATAAGTACAATTCTATCAATATTTACCTAGGAATAGAATTGCTGGGCCATATGGGCAATTATATGGTTAACTCTGTGAGGAAATTATTTTCCGTAGTAGCTACTACATTCCCAACAATTTATGAGACCCATTGCCTATACAGGGTCGCTATGGGTCGGAATCGATTTGATGGCACTTAACAACAACATTGCTCTTTAATTATGAATTTCTAGAACATAGAGTCTGAGTGTCCCATCTTGACCTTAGGATTAATTTAATATAGCTCAGATGGGGATGTGCAATGGGAGGTAGAAGTACGGTGGTCACATGACACAGTCTCACATCCCATAGCAGTTCTCAGACAAAAGGGATGCGTTAGGTATTTTGGAATTTTTTTCCTTCCTGTCTAAGCCCCACCTGCAGAACACCACCTTTGAAACAGCCCAGTGATCATAGAAGTGGCCAACTGATGAAAATTTTGTTGTCTTTAAATTTAGCTGAGCTGGAAACTTTCCCTAAGGACAATGCACAGAACTTTCTAGTGACTAGTAGAAGGAAGTATGTTCACTTTAAATAGATGTTTCTTACATCAAATCTGTGAGGCAAATAAAAATTCCAATCCACCTTGGAGCTGTTCACCAGCATGCCCCAGATCATAAAGTGTGTTAGTGACGGCCCTGGAATTAGTATTCGGAGTCTCAGTGCTACTGATTGGATTCCCAGGCCACCTGTTAGCTGGAACCTTAATTATTATTCTTCCTTGTTATTTTGGGACTCAAATTTTCATTTTTTATTCATGCCTTTGGGGAATTTGTAGATAAAATCTTATATATTCCAAAATGAACTGCTTTATCAAAATCCCAGGATGCAGTCAAACCCATCTGTTTGCTTTCTTGCATTAACTTATTTGTTGCAGTAAATCCCCCAGACAGTCCTCAGAGAGATGCCATTATTGGAAAGAACACTGATTTTGAGAGAAAGATTTTAGGGTCATGGAGATTTATTCCCCCTCTACGCAAAGTCTGTGTAACGTGTGCACTAGCTGAGATCACCTTGGCATAAAGCACGGCTCACGTTTGAGCAGCTAATCGTGCAGCCTGCACATGAGGAGAATAGTAAGCAAAGGATTCCCTCCACAGAAGGCTTAACAATCAGGAGCTTAAGATACTGCAATGGAAATGAGGCTGGTTGTGCAGCATTCTAACTGAACATTACCCTGGAGCCTGTCTCCAAGTATTAAGGCTCTCAAAAATTATTGATTTAGATTCAAATGGGGAAGAGGGATTTAACATTTGCCTTGTTTTCTGTGAAAGTCAAGATAAATGCACCCTGGCAAATTTGTGGTTGACTGTGTGTGTGCGCGTGTGTATGTGTGTGTGTTCGAGAGAGAGAGAGACAGAGAGAGAGACAGAGAGAGAAAGAGACAGAGAGAGAGAGAGAGAGAGAGATTGATTAAGTAGTAAATGTAGAGATGGGGATAGAAAGCTAAATAGTGATAGATAAGCCTTTGAGATACTTTAGATTTACTCCACATTTCTGGTGCTTTATAACAATTTACGGTTATTGATTGTTTTATTTGTGTGGTTCAAGGGGACAAGGGTCATAATTTCTGTTTTCTAGCTCTTTCTAAGAGGTGATGTTAGGTGCTGATTCCCCATGGAGTGGCAATTTAAATTTTATGTGAGTCAGCTTCTCAGATCCTGGACTGTGGGCAATGTTGCTTCTTTCCAACTCCTGACTCTATAAAGGGGTCTTCAGACACAGCTGGTGACACTGATGGATGGTCCCCACCTAGTTCCTTATTGAAGCCCCACATTATACACAGAATAGGTGAGATAGTTGATACCTCAGTCAGGAGTGGACAGCTAACAGGTCAATACAAACTCACCCTGAAATTGCTGTCACAGCAGCTTGTTACAGCTTTTGGCTTTGATGTACAGCCGCAGCACTTTGTAATTCAGCAAGTGCAGTGCTGATGGGCTGCCCCATTAAGTGCAACTGTAACCAGAAGTCAGGTGATCTGGAGCTCAGTTCTAGCTTAGTTTTGTAACCTTGGAAGATTTCTCAATGCCTTTGAGACTGTTTCTTTATTTGTTACAGAGGTGTGGTGGATATTAGACTCTCTTTTGTGACTCTATGGGTTAATGCGCCAGACTGCAAAGCTATTTGAGCTGCAAGGTCAGCAGTTCAAACTCACCAGCTGCTCCTTGGAAACCCTATACAGTGTCACTATGGGTCGGAACCGAATCGACAGCACTTTAAAACAACAACAACAAAAACAACCAGTATTGACTAAGATTTGTCATTGTTAATGCTAAGTGCTGTCAAGTCGGTTCCGAGTCATAGCGACCCTGTATAGGGTTTCTGAGGAATGGCTGGTGAGTTTGAAACACCAACATTGTAGTTCAAACCGATCTTGCAGTCCAAACAGATTTTGCAGTCCAGTGCCTATACTATGGTGCCACACCAATACTATGCATGTGAAAGTGTGTGTCTGTGTGTGTGTGAGAGAGACAGACAGAGACAGAGAAGGTATTGTCACTACAACAGAGTTAGGCAGAATTCCCTTGGGAATATTTCCCTTTCTAGGATGAGGCTGACTATACACAT
>NW_006408739.1:2333810-2337446 GCF_000296735.1 Chrysochloris asiatica
CAGAAAGATGTTTACCTATGCTTTATTGACTAAGCAAAGGCTTTTAATTGTGCAGATCATGACAAGCTATGGACAACATTGCGAAGTATGAGTGTTCTGGAACACTTAATTGTGCTCATGAGGAATCTGTACCTGGACCAAGAAGCAGTTGTTCGAACAGAACATGGGAACACCGAATGGTTTAAAATTAAGAAAGGTGTGCGACAGGGTTGTATTAGTTTACCATACTTATTCAACCTGTATGCTGAGCAAATAATCCAAGAAGCTTGATTATGTGAAGAAAAACGTGGCATCAGGATTGGAGGAAGACTCATTAACAACCTGTGATATGCAGATGATACAACCTTGCTTGCTGAAGAGGACTTAAAACATTTACTGATGAAGATCAAAGAGCACAGCCTTCCATATGGATTACATATGTAAAGAAAACAAAAATCCTTACCACTGGACCAATAAACAACATTCTTATTAATGGAGAAAAAATTGAAGTTGTCAAGTACTTACATTCTTCTTGGATCAATTATCAACACTTCACGGAAGCAGCCGTCAAGAGATCAAATGACATATTGCATTAGGCAAATCTGCTGCACAAGACCTTTTTAAAGTGTTGAAGAGCAAAGATGTCAGCTTGAGGACTAATGTGTGTCTGACCCAAGCCATGGTATTTTCAATAACCTCATATGCATGTGGAAGCTGGACAGTGAATAAGGAAGACTGTAGAAAAATTGATGCTTTTGAGTTATGGCGTTGGAGGAGAATATTGAAAGTGCCATAGGTTGCCAAAAGAACCAAGAGATCTGTGTTGGAAGAAATGCAGCCAGAGTGCTCCTTGGAGGCCAGGATGTGGCCTAACTTCATCTCTCATACTTTGGATATATTGCCAGGATGGAGCAATCACTGGAGAAGGATATCATGTTTGGTAAGGTGGAGGGTCAGAGAAAAAGAGGAAGACCCCCAGCGATATGGATTGGCCAAGTGGCAGTATCGATGGACTCAAGCATGGCAACAATAGTGAGGTTGGCCCAGGATCGGGCAGTGTTTCGTTCTGCTGTGCACAAGGTTACTATGAGTCGGTACTGACTCAGTGGCACCTAAGAACAATAACAACATGGATGGGGAAGATTGGAACAGATACTTTTTTGTCACATTTAATCCCATCAAGAGTTCTGGGTAGTGCAAATGGTTAACGGGCTCAGATGCTCACTAAAGTCCACACAGAGGCACTTACAAAGAAATGCTTATCATCTACACTGAAAACTCTATGGTGCACAGTTCTATTCTGACACACACGGGGTCACCATGAATCAAAATTGAGTCGACAGCAACTAATAGATGGTAAGAAATAGAAATAGTAATGCCCACCTTAATGGGATTGTTGATCCTTGTTCCTAAAAATCCAAAACCAAAACCACTGTCACCAAGTCGATTCTGACTCATAGCAACTCTGTATAGTGTTTCTGAGACTGCAAATCTTTGCAGAAGTAGACAGCTTTATCTTTCTCCTGCAGAGTGGCTGGTGGATTTGAATCTTGGGTTTAGCAGCCCTGTTAAGCTGTCAGAACTTAACATCAAATAAGTTCTCAATTTGTGTCAATTCTATGCATGCTGGCCTGTCTTTCACCACACCCATGATTGATGCGGTGCAGACCATTATGACCATTATATTTCAGTGGTAGAATTCTCGCCTTCCAAGTCGGAGACCCGGTTTCTATTTCTGGCCAATACACTTTATTATGTACAACCACTACCTGTTTTGCAGTGGAGTCTTATGACGCTGAACAGGTTTCAGTGGAGCTTCCAGAGTAAGATGGGCTAGGAAGAAAGGCCTGGTGATCTATTCCTGAAAATCAGCAGTGAAAACCCTCTGGATTTAATGGTAAGCCACTTTGTAGGAGAAAGGTGAAGCTGTCTACGTCTGCAAAGATTTGCAGTCTCAGAAACACTATACAGAGTTGCAATGAGTCAGAATCGATTCGGTGGCAGTAGGTTTGGTTTGGATTTTTAGGAACAAGGATCAACAATCCTATTAAGGTGGGCATTACTATTTCTATTTCTGTTTTGCAGATGATTTAACTAAGGTTCAGTGATAGTCTCAAAAATGCTCAGTAATCGACAGAAGCAAGACTAGAAGTTTTTTCTGACTCTAAAGCTGCATCTAAGGTATGAGGACTTCACTTTAGTGTTTAGCCCAAAATTTACTCCTATGTTAGCAATCTATTTTTTCTCCTTTGCTTCAGGCACTTTTAATTGTTATGTGATAATGGACAATTAACCCCTTTGAACCTGGTTTCTTATGTTTGAACTGGGATTATGCCACTGGCATTGCAGGTTTCTATGTATGAGGACTCATGGAAAATGTGTCGCTGGTGTGGGCACAGAAAAGTACCTCAATTTTCCCCCCAAACAGACCTGTGCCTAGAAGCTTCTCTTCTTCCTTTAGAAAGAAGAATGAGAAATGTCACTGCAAATTATCTTTTTGGTTTTACTGATCCTAAACAATTATTTTGAGAAATATCTTCAGATATTTTCTGTGCTAGGCATTTAAGTAAATTCTCTGGGGAAGACTACACAGGTGGCTCAGCTTGAAATTTTGATGTCATTGATTATTTTATCTGTCCTTAATAACTGAAAGCGATAGTCCCATTATTCTTTCCTACTGCCATTATTAATCCCATTTAATATTAATCAATTATGGCACCATACTATAAACACTGGACTGTGAACTACAAGGTTGGTGGTTTCAGCCCACCAGCTGCTCTGATGGAGAAAGATGAGGCTTTCTAATCCTGCATAGTTTTAAAGCCTCAGAAACCCTATACCAGGGGTGGGGGACTCTGACCCATGTGCCCATTTGTTCTTAAGTGCTGTGGAGTTGGTTCTAAATCATAGTGACCTTGTATAGGGTTTCTGTGGAGTGGCTGGTGAGCTTGAACCACCAAACTTGTGATTCAAACCAACCTTGCAGTCCATCTAAATAAAGCCTGCAAAATCATTTGGGCTGGCCTTGCCAAGGCAACCACAGGTAGGATTCAAAATCCAACAAATCTGGGAGCTTTTTTCATAGCAACATGTACTTATATTAAATCATAGATGTTGAGGGATTAGCAAGGAATGTCCATTACGGGGTAGGCAGGACATATACGAGTATATGATGGGACAGACATGTTGGCTTCTTATTGGCTGCCCTCAGCCCATCTGCTTATATTGTAGCAATTCAAAGGAAAGTCAGTGCAAGTACACATTGCAAAAGTGTTAACACACTGTGGCAGACCTATCGTGATCTGGTGATGAGACAAGATGCTATGGGATGATTCCTCGTAAAGATAATGACCTTGTTTTTGATGGTTGACGATGATGTTATCAAATTCTTCCCGACACAGAAGATAACTCCAATACAGTCTTTATCCACACGTCCATGATCAACGATCCTCACTAAAACTGAATCTCAGATGAAGATTAAGAAAGCTACAGTACAAAGAAAAGACCTCAAGAGTTGATTGTACTGAGAGAACAAACAAGATGGCGGATCGGGTGGATGTGTAGCAGAGAGCTCCGCCAACAACAACACAGAATACCCGACCAAGCAGGCTCAGGGGCTGGTCCCAGAACTCTGAACCACATATAAAGGAATACTTA
>NW_006408739.1:2341131-2376161 GCF_000296735.1 Chrysochloris asiatica
AGGGGTCTTCCTCTTTTTCTCTGACCCTCCATCTTACCAAACATGATATCCTTCTCCAGTGACCGTTCCCTCCTGTATAGGGTTCTGAGGCCGTAAATCTTTAGAGAAGAAAGCCTCATCTTTCTCTGCAGAGTGGCTGTAGATTCAGGTTGCTGACCTTGTGGAAAGAAGCCCAGCTCATATGGTACCAGGGCTCCTTATATTGTCTTGTCCTGCTTTAAAACTTGTGAAATATTTAACTAATAAATATGCTTTATCCTTCCAAAAAAAAAAAAAAAGAGAGAGAAAAGGAAAGACAGGAAGAAGAAAGAATGAACAAAAACAACAAAACACTGAAAGGGAAAACCAAACCAAACCAGTGCTGGCCTTGGACTGAGAGAGGAGAAAACTTTGGAGCACTTAGACCCAGAGAGGGACTGTGTGCTGATGACCTGGGGAGCAGGCTTGCAGGGTATATACCCTTTGGTTGGTTGATGATGCATGGAGGGAATTGTAACCATGGCAATGAAACGGATACAGGATAGGATGAATGTAAAACTAAAAATTTCCCGTGTAAACTACCACATAATTCACAATAAAACATTAAAAAAAAAATCAAACAATGTATTTCACTTGACAAATCTATTAAAGACCTCTTTAAAGTATTCAAGGCGAAATAAATAAATCAGTTTGAGGACTTAAGAACAAAATAGGGGAAAAAAAAAAAAGAGTTGATTGTACTAATGTTGGATATATTCCAAATCCAAGATGCAGGATTAGATCTAAACAAAATAATTGTGTTGCTGGTGACACATACACTGGAGGGTTTTTAAAACTTAAGTGGTGTGACATCCTGCAAACAGCGACTACAAAGAAGAGTTGATGAAGAGTGTCAGTCTTTCCAAGAGAAATGACAAATTATTTTTTTGTTGAAATCAATGGCAAATCTGTGTGCCTAGTTTGTGGCACTACCTTAGCAGTAATGAAAAAAGCCAATCCGGAGTGTCATTATAGTTCAACACATGCTAAACTCAATGAATTGGGAGACCAAATGTGTCTGAATAAAATCAGTATTCTTCAGCAGAGTTTGGAAACATAGCAAACCACTTTCACTAGACCTCATTGTGACAGAGACAACCATTCAGACGAGTTATGTAGTAAGTGAGCTAACTGCAAAGATGCTGAGGCCTCATGTAGAAGGAGAGTTTGTGAAAGAGTGCATGGTGGCTGCTGCGGAGTTGTTAGCACCAGGCAAAGTAAAATTGTTTCAGAGTTTTAGTTTGTCTCAGAGAACCATCTTAGATTTGATTACTGTCTTAGCACAAAGTTTTGAAAAAAAAATTTTTTTGAAGGATTTTGCAAGAGTTTTCCATTTTTTCTGTCTGAGTTGTAACAAGACAACAGGCACAACAAATAACTGCCCACTGGCCATTTTCATTTTGGGGATAACAGCAGAGTTTGACATGTGAGAGGAACTGATGTCACTGGAAGCCATGCATGACACCACAAGAGGTGAGAACTTGTTTGAGAGACTTGTTTTAAAAATGAAAAAACTTGAGCTAACATTTCAAAAGTTAAGTGGCCTTACTATAGAAGTGTAGCTTCACCATGGTTAGCTCGCAAAAAGGGTGAATTGCTTTTGTCAAGAAAGAACTGAATCGTCTCAGTCTTGATCCAAATGATTTAATTACATGCCACTGCATCAGACACCAAGAAAGTCTCTGTGTAAAATTGTTTCAACTCAACAGTGTGATAGCAACAATAGTGTCATGTATCAATTTGTTTCAAAAGCAGAGTGTTTAACAGCTGCCAGTTTAAGGAGTTACTGAATGATCTTGACTTAGTATGGTGATCTTATTGGGAGTATTGTGATCTTGTGATGATCATACTACACTGTAAAGTGTGGTGACTGAGTTGTGGGAACATGCTCATGAGGTTTTAATGAATTATGGGATGAAGTCAAGTAGTTCATGGAGATGAAGAGAAAACCTGTCAGGAAACTCAATGTTAGCAAGTGGCTGTGTGATCTAACATTCATGGGGGACGTTACCAAGTGTCTCTCAGAGCTAAATGTCAAGCTTCAGGGCCCCAACCAGCTTCTCAGCATCCTGTTTTCAAATCTGAAATCATTTGATGCTAAATTAAGGTTGTGAGAAGTGCAACTTCAAAGGATAACATGGTGAACATTTCCCCACTCTGGAAGGACAAAAGCCTTCTACACACTTGAATATGCTGGTGAATGTGTGAAACTAATCGAGGCAGTTAATGAAAGATTCAAGGATGTGAAAAGTAAACAAATGGGACTGAGCATCTTTGCTACATACATCATTCAATGTGAAACCAGTTGATGTGCTTGATAACCTACAACATGGAAATCACTCAGCTGCAAAGTGAAGATGAGCTGAAAGCTAGGTACACTGCTTGAGCTTTATAAATGTTACATCAGCAATGATGAATTTCCCACTTTGAGGATACAGGTAATGACATATGCATCTGTGTTCAGAACAACTTACTGCTGTGAGTAGGTCTTTTCAAAATTTGACCATTGCAGAGTCAACTGCACTCCAGACTGATGGATGCAAACCTGGAAAAGCAGTGCAAGTAGCAAGATCTTCCATACCAGCTAACACATCACATGGCTCACCAAACAGAAGCCGTTGAGTTGGTTCTGACTCATAATGACCCTGTATAGAGTTCCCAAGGGGTAACTGGTGAGTTTGAGTCACCAAACTTGTGGTTTAAATCAACCTTGTGGTTCAGTGCTTTATCCCACAGCACCACACCAGGACTCCATTGTTGTTGTTGTTAAGTGTTGTCTAGTCAGTTCCAACTCATAGTGACTGTGTATAGTATTTCCGAGGAGTGGCTGGTGAGTTTGAACCACTAACCTTGTGGTTCAAACTGATGTTGTGGTCGAGCACATTAACCCACAGCACCACACCAGGGCTCCAGGACTCCATTAGGGGTGTTAAACGGTTGATCATATATAGCAGGCTAATTGTTAAGTTGATAATTTTGTATGGTGCATGAATGATGTTATATATATCCAAATGGCTCTTGGTAGAAAAAAAGTTCCCCCATCACTGCCCTAATGAGGAGCTCTGGTAGTGTAGTGGTTGCAAGTTGGGCTGCTAGCCTCAGGGTCAGCAGTTTGAAAGTACCAGCTGTTCCACTTGAGAAAGATGAGGCTTTTTGCTCCCGTAAAGATTTACAGCCTCAGAAAACCTTATACAGGATCACTGTGAGTCTGAACTGACTTCATGGCACACCACCACCACTCCTGCCCTATAGGAAGATGACTTAAAATACTTATTGATAAAGATCAAAGACCACAGTATTAGATATGGATTGTACCTTAATGTAAAGAAAACAAAAGTTCTCACCACTGGACCAATAAATATAATCATGATAAATGGAGAAAAGATTGAAGTTGTCAAAGATTTCATTTGACTTGGAATCACCATCTAAACTCATGGAAGCAGCAGTCAAGAAATCCAATGATATATTGCATTAGATAAATCTGCTGTATTAAGACTGCTTTAAAGTGTTCAAGAGCAAAAATGTCAGTTTGAGGACTAAATTATGCCTGGTTCAAGCTATGGTATTTTCAATATACCCTTGTATGCATGTGGAAGTTGGACAATGAATAAGGAAAGGAAGACTGTAGAAGAATTGATGCATTTGAGTTATGGTGTTGGAGAAGAGAATGAAAGGTACCAGGGTCAGCCAGAAGAACAAACAGGTGGTCTGTGTTGGAAGAAGTACAACCAGAATGCTCCTTAGAAGCCAAGATGGCCAGACTTCATCTCTCATACTTCAGACATATTATCAGGAAGGACCAGTCCCTGGAGAAGGACATCATGCTAGGTAAAGTGAAGGGTCAGTGAGAAAAAAGGAAGACCTCCAAGGAGAATGATTGGCACAGTGGCAACAGCAGTGTGCTCAAGTGTGGCAACAATTGTGAGGATGGTGTAGGACCTGGCAGTGTTGCGTTGTGTTGTAAATAGGGTTGCTGTGTTGGAATGGATACAACAGCACTAGACAACATGAGTTGGATCTGACTTGATGGCATTTAACAACAACATTTATTCATAAGGGAAGTGCTAATGAAGTCTACAAAATAGCATTATTCTAATTTAAGATGATCACTGGAATCCACAAGCTTAATTCTCCTTTATTCCACTGAAATCCCATTTGAAATGACCAAAGAAACATAGAGAACATATGTAAGAGACCTTGGAAACAGAGAAGGTTGCTATCAACATGTGATAAAACTGAGACATTCCTAGAAGTGTACATAACACTAGATTTAGGGTCTTAATGTACACTAACAAGAAACTATTATTTATAAGCTTTTCACTGAACGTTTGGTTGAAAACTGAAAAATGTGGATTTAGGGAAGTACTGATCTACCTGCCATTCAACAAAGGCTAATGAAAGTCTTGTCTGTAAAATGAATAGAGAGAGTCTCTTTGCAGAGGCCCAGATAATCTCTAGATTGAGAGCATCTGGCAGTAAAAGTGGCTCAGATCTGAACTCTACAAATGGCCTTGGGAAGGTGGATCTTAACTCTGTGGGAGCAGCTGGCTAGGGTGTTCCAACTCTTGCCATGACCTGCCATGCCAGGTAAGATGAAGTAGTCACAGCAGGTTCCTCTTGAGGGAAGGCACGAAGGGACTGACTTGAGGAGACAAAAAGACAAAAGCATGTATTAGTCACAGCAGTGAACTCTCTCATATATGCTCCCTCTTACCTTCTTGATAGACTCCGGGTGTGGCACTGTAGGATAAGCATTGGACTGTGAACCACAAGGTCAGCAGTTCAAACCCACCAGTTGCTCCTTGGAAACCTACACAGGGTCACTGTGAATCAGAACTGACTCAATGGCACTTAACAGCAACAACCTTCTAGATAGGCATCCTGGTGTGGTGCTATGGGATAATGTATTGGGTCACAAGGTTGATTTGAACTGCCAAGTTTGGCAGTGCAAATTCACCAACCTGTCTTTGGAAACCCAGTATAGGGTTGCTATGAATGAGTTGGAATTGACTCATCAGTAACTCAACAACAATGCTCTTGGTGAGGAGCACTGGTGGTTCTGTGGTTAACTGCTCGGCTGCTAATGGAAAGGTCAGCAGTTTGAACCCATCAGCTGCTCCATGGGAAGTAGCCTGCCTCTTCAAAGATTTACAGCTTTGGAAATCCTATGGGAAGTCCTAATCTGTCCTGTAGAATCATTATGACAGCAATGTTAATTTTGTTTTGATTTGGAAATTCTCAGTGCAAATTAAACAGCTAATCTTGAAAAATAAGGTTATAAAATTATGAAATGTCCCCTTTCCCTTTTTTTGAGTGAAACAGTTTAAATAGAGAGCCATGTAGTTTCTGATGAGCTACTTTTTAAAATCCTGAACCAGGAAAAACATAAATACCCATTCCTAAAACTCAATAATTGTTTTAAACTTTAAAACTTTTTATTGTAAATTGAGTGAAAGTTTATGGACAAGATCATCAGTTTTATATTAAACAAATCATACATTTGACTTCATCTCAATGATTGTAATTTCCTCCATGCAACAACAGTTAACCTGCTTCCTCACTGTGGTTCCTGTTTATATTCCACATACCTTCCCATCCCTTCTCAACTTTGACCTTAGGAAAATGTTACCTTTTTGATTTTGAATGATTGGCCATTCCATGGTAAATGCCTACCTTACTAGTTTATTTATCACCCTTCCCCCCACTGTATACATATCTACTGCTTTGTTGAAAATTGGGCCATGAGGATGAGTTCCTTTCCAGACCTGGAGGGTGGTGGAAAGCCATAGTCTCAGGTTTCTCCAGTTTCTTTCTGACCAGGAAACCTGGGCTTTTATTTAAACAATTTTGAGTAAAACTCTAATTTTTATGGACACTTATTATGGCATTACTGGAGATATGTAAAAGGCATATTTGGATGCTACCTTCATGGGGCTTAAAATCTAAGGGGGTGGTGGCGGTAGTGGTGGTGATGATGATGTGCCATGTAGTTGATTCTGACTCATAATGACCCTGTATAGGACTTCTGAGCCTTTACAGGAACAGATAGTCTCATCTTTCTCCCACAGAATGACTGGTAGTTTTGAACTGCTGACCTTGAGGTTAGCCGCCTGACTCATAACCGCTATACTACCGGAGCTCCTTTAAGAGGGGATAAGTGACTTAAAATGGGAGCAAAGTACCAATTATAAGCTGAAATCTGTAGGATGAATAAGGGCCAGCCAGGTAAAAATGTTGGGATGGATGATTGCTTCATTCAGAGGTAACATCATGTGCAAAGATCTGAAGGCAAGACAGAAAGAGAATGTGAGACAATCATGGAGCTACAAAGATGGGTAAGTAGAGAAAAAGGCCATAAAGTTTGGAAGTTATCCAATATCTAGAACCATGAGAAATCAAGGGAAAAATAGGTGAATTACCAATTCCTTTCAGTATTTCAATACAAGATTAGAGAACACACTCTATTCATGAAAATAGAACACTCCGAGTCTAGGAAATATGGCGCTTAGATCACAATTATAATCCTTAAATTAAAAATTTTAAAGGCAGCATTGAGAAAATTAGATTCTGCAGTAAATGGAATTGGTGAATGAGATGATTAGGTTGAAAACTTCTCCCATAACTCAGAGGAAAATAACACAAATATAACCATAATGTATATAAAGAAATGCTGTGTAGAGTATAAATCCAACAGAT
The DNA here is from genome assembly GCF_000296735.1 of Chrysochloris asiatica. NCBI lineage: Eukaryota > Metazoa > Chordata > Mammalia > Afrosoricida > Chrysochloridae > Chrysochloris > Chrysochloris asiatica. Next base: position 2,347,846 of record NW_006408739.1, read on the forward strand.
TCAATGTAGGTGTAATAAAAACACTAAAATGGGAGAGCAGCTAGAAGAAAGGCTGCTCTCTATATATATAAAAAAAGAAAAAAATTCCTAAATTTATAGAAACAATTTGAGTCTTCAGACTGAAAGTAATAATCCCACACTAAAATACAGCTTAATGAAAGTTCCTTCTTGCACTCAGCAAAGCAAAGCAAAACAAAAACAAACAGAGAAAATTACCTAGAAAGGGAAAAAATAAAAGTATCAGCATACTGTTTCTCTACCACACCAACTGCTGAAAGTCATAGACAACATTTACAGAATTTTGATGGAAAAGATTGTTTACTAAGAATTTCTTTTCCAGTATATGTGTGAGGACAATAGAAAATTTATTCTTAGACATTCAATAACTCATAAAATGCACCATACTCTTCCGAGAAAAATTCATTGAGAAGTCTTACAGCAATTCAAGAAAGAAATAAAATTAAAGAAGCAAAATTGGGGGAATTTAGTGCATTACAGAACTTTTTATAAGGAAAGAAACCAGTAAAATTTATAACAAATATATAAATAATTGCTGTTAACATGAACATGAAATTCAGCAAAATTGTTAAAAAATGATAATTATCTGGATCTAAAAAGATAGTTTATTTAGATAAAAACTTGGAAGTGTAGAGACAGAGGGAGGAAGTGGAGGCTCTGTGAAGAGATGGTTTTTGTCTGGTGTCAACTTGGCTGGGCCTAGATTCTCAGTGGTTTGACAGTGAAGGTGTTGTAATTTCCCATGATGAAATCTAACAGAATTTAACCACTTCTCCATGATGTAATCAGCTTTAATCTGAGGTAATTATCCTGTGTGGTGTTGTTGTTGTTAGGTGCCATCGAGTCGGTACCAACTCATAGTGACCTTATGCACAGCAGAATGAAACACTGCCTGATCCTGGGCAACCTTACTACTAATGCCACACTTGAGTCCATCGATGCTGTCACTTGGCCAATCCATCTCATTGAGGGTCTTCCTCTTTTTCTCTGACCCTCCACCTTACCAAACATGATATCCTTCTCCAGAGACTGGTCCCTTCTGACAATATGTCCAAAGTATGAGAGACGAAGTTTGGCCATCTTGGCCTTCAAGGAACACTCTGGCTGCACTTCTTCCAAAACAGATCTATTGGAAGTAAGAAATCAGTGCTTGCAGATCCTCTGGCCTCAGTGGCTACTGGAGTGGCCATCTTGGGTGAGATGGAGTGGGGGAAGGATCAGAGTTGCCACAGACTCCTGACTCTGACTGCTGACTGATCCTCAGAGATAAAGGTGTGGACATTCTTTTTTTTGTGTGTGTACCAGTTCACTGGTCTCTTGCTGTCTGTGCACCTCCATTCTGGTGATGAAAGTGGGTGCCTTAGTTAGTTTGTACCCCACTTTCACTGCTGGAGGGTTCTACTACGTATGTGCACAGACCTGCTCAAATTTAAAGGAGCAATTTCCACTTAAAACCAAACGGCAGCACAAAATGTCCACAGCCAGCCCTGAACACTTTATCACTAGGAAGAAGGCCTGAACAGGGGTTGTGGAGTGGGACAGAGGACAGATTAAAAAGGAAACAGCCAAAAATTAAATCCTGAGTTATGTCATAACAACAGTGGCATCTTGAAATTTCTCAGGCAGCCCTGAAGGCAAGAAGTCGAGAGATGGACATTAAAGTCATACTCATATTTGGCTACAGAATTTTTTTTTCTCCTCTTTTTTCTGTGATTTTAGACTACAGTATCCAATCAGTCTTCTTTTGCTGTTGCTGTTTTGTTTCTTGGTCCCCTCTTTACCTTTAGGGAGCTCTTTCTCTCCCTACATTACCTAAGAAGAGAAAGCAATTGCAGTCATATAGTCAAGCTACAATCACACCCTATAAAATCTTACCATCCAGGCAAGAACCAATACCAGCTGCCATACACTAAATAGACAGCCAACACATGCGACAGTTACTATGAGTTGAATAATAAGAAGAGTGAAAAGAGAAGCCCATCTCCTGATCACATCAACCTGAAGAAAATCAGAAAGCATAATAAAATTCCAAAACATACATTCATCTAAGTATTAAGGTCACAGCCAATTACTGAATATGAAAGAAACAGATGACCATCTCTGGACATATCCAGGAACAAGATAAAGTAATTGAGACAATTGAACTGGAGGTAGACCTAGACTTCATATTGGAAGGAGGGCAGGCTTTGGAAATGCCTGAGAAGGAATTCAGAAAAATGATAATGAAATGTATCAAAACACTTTACAGAGGAGTTGAGAAAAATAAGGAAGAAATCAGGAAAGTGCTACAGGAACAATCAAATAAGATAGATATAGCATTGGAAACAATTCAAAACCTACAAGAAGAGTTCCAAACGATTAATAATAAAATATCAGAAATGGACAATACAATGAAAGGGCAAAGGAGTAGAATTGAAGAGATGAAAGCCAGAACCAGTGAGCTGGAAGACAAATCTCTCAATACTACTAAGATAGAAGAGCAAGCAGAAAAAAGGATAAAAAAATCTGATGAAAGTCTAAGATTCACTTAAGTCTAAGATAACTTAAGAATTATTGGCATTCCAGAAAAGGAAGAATCACAAAAGTCCACAGGGGAGATAGTGGAAGAGCTTCCGGAAGAAAATTTTTGCAACATCCTGAAAAGTGAAAAGATAAGTTTTCAAGAAGACCAATGAAGCCCAGGAAGAATAGACCCCAAAATAAAATCACCAAGACATATAATAAGCAAACTCTCCAAAATCAAAGATAAGGAAAGAATCCTGAACGCTGCTAGGGAAAAGAGAAGTGTTACATACAAAGGCAAGTAAATCAGATTAAGCTCGCATCTCTCAGCAGAAACCATGTAAGCAAGAAGGGGAGACATATAGAAAACACTTAAAAACCAAAACAAAACTGCCAACCAAGAATCTTCTACCTAGAAAAGCTGTCAATCAAATATGATGGTGTAATCAAAGCATTCCAGGATAAACAGAAGCTAAGGGATTTTTCCAAAGCCAATCCTGCACTGCAAAACATCCTAAAGGGAGTCCTGTGGACTGAGAACCAACAAAAACAGACAATAACCAGAGATTGACATATGTGGCCATACCACCCGGAATTCGATCAACAAATTGAAGAGTCAAGAACAGAACGAAACTGTAAGAACAAATTCAGAGAAACTGGGTAGTCAGTCTATGAGCAAAACAATTAGTGTGAAAGAAGGTAAACACAGAAGAACAGAGATCCAGGTGGTGAGAAGGTCAGGTAGATTACAGGATAAAACAGACTGTCTTAAATGGAGGGAAAAGTTAATGGAATATAAGGTAACTTCAAAGAAAATGAATACTTCATAACATACGAAGAAAATGAAAATCCAAGAAGAACATGGAAACATTAAAACTATGAAGAAACTGACAAAAAAAGAACACAAAAAACATGAATGGAGCACAGGAAGACACGCAGAACAAAGAAACCGGCAGCATCACACACAAAAAACCCCCAAACATAGTGACAGCAATTAATCCATACCTTTCGGTAATTATACTGTATGTAAATGGATTAAATGCACCAGTTAAAAGAGATGGAGAGTGGCAGAATGGGTAAGAAAACAAGATCCTTCAATATGTTGTCTGCAAGAGACCCACTTTACACACAAAGACATAAAACAGACTAACAACCAAAGGATGGAAAAAATATACCAAACTAATTGCAATAGAACACCAGCAGGCATGGCAATACTAATCTCGGATAAAATAAACTAAGGCAAAAACCAGTATAATAAATAAAGATGGACATTATCTCATATTAAAGGGACAACTGAACAAGATGACATAAGCATAATAAATATCTATACTCCCAATGAAAGAGCTCCAAAATATACAAAGCAAACTCTAATAGATCTGAAGAAAGAAATAGACAAATCTACAACAATAGTGGGCAATTTTAATATATCACTTTCAAAAATGGATAGAATAACCAGAAAGAAACTCAACAAAGACACTAGGAACTAAACAACACAATCAGCCAACTGGATCTCATAAATGTGTACAGATCATTCAACCCAACAACAGCACAATACACATTCTTTTCCAGTGCACATGGAACATTCTCTAGAATAGACCATGTGTTAGACCACAAATAAGCCTCCATAAATTACAAACATCAAAATACTAGAAAGCATCTTCTCTGACCACAATGCTATAAAATTAGAAATCAACAATAGGAAGACCAAGGAAATAAGTCAAATATATGGAAACTGAATAACACCCTGCTGAAAAATGACTGGGTAGTAGAAGAAATAAAATGTGAATTCACAAAATTCCTAGAAACAAATGAGAATGAAAACCCAACATACCATAATCTTTGCTGAGAGGATAGTTTATTGCAATAAATGTACACATCCAAAAAGAAGAAAGAACCAAAATCAACACATTAATACAACATCTCCAACAACTAGAAACAGACCAGCAAAGTAAACCTACAGTCAATAGAAGAAAGGAAATAATAAAGATGCACAGAGATCTTCAAGGGGTTTGGGGCATCCTTGATGCTGAGGAGACAAGGACTTTTCTCCAGAACTGACAAAGAAAGCCTTCCCCTAGAGCCGGCATTATGAATTTTCAACTTGCAGCCTCCTCTTCTGTTAGAGAATAAATTTCTGGTTACTAAAGGCATCCACTTGTAGTAATTCTGTTATAACAGCACAAGATAACTAAGACATCCATTTTGCTTACTATTTTATCATCAGATTTAGAACAGTGCCTGGCATACAGTAGTTGTTTATCAAATGAATGCTAAGCATTCTAAGCTCTATAATCAATTATCATGAAAAACTCCTATGACTCAAAAATAAAAAAGACAATCTAATATAAGTATGGAGTCCTGCTGTAGGATAAACACTATACTGATAATCTTAAGGGTGGTGGTTCAAACCCACCATCTGCTCCTCAGAAACCCTATACTGGGTCACTGTGAATTGGAACCGACTGTGCCATTGTAGGATCAACACTGGACTGCGAACCACAAGGTTAGTGGTTCAAACCCACCAGCTGTCCTTGGAAACCCTATACAGGGTTGCTATGTGTCAGAACCAACTCAATGGCACTTAACAACAATATAAAATATAAAAGACCAAATGGTAAAAAAAGAAAACCAAAACCCAAAACACAATAAAACTTCCATCTAACTAGTAATCTGCAAAATACAAATTAAACAAGTTGTATGTACCATCAGTAGGATCAATCTGATTGTCAAAGGTAAAAATATCTGACTGTACCAAGTATTGATGAGCATATGGAGAAGAAAGAAATCTCTCAGTCCACTGGTGGGATTGAAAATTAGTATTTTGGAGAATTTATTAATATCAATCAAAGTTCCTTATGACTTAGCAACTCCACTTCTAGACATATGCCCTACCGAAGCACTTGTAGATATGCATTTCCCCCATCCTCCACTGGACATAATCTAAATGTCCATTATAAAGGGATAACTAAACTGTGGTTTATTCATGCACCGGAATACTATACAGCAGTTAAGGTAAGCCAACTAGATCTCTGTGTTTCAATGAAATATCAAAAATATGCTAAAGAAAATCAAATTACAGACTAATATGTACAGCACTGTAGCACCTGTACATATTAGAGGCATCAAAAGCCAGACAAACATGGCTATGAATTTTATATGCCTACCCAGGTTAATAAGTAATAAGAAAAGGAAACATGTCAAATTCATGGTAATGGTTGCCTGGGGGAAGGGGCAGAATACTTCATTGTGTCTGTGGATTGGAACAAAGGACTTCAACTTTATAATGTCTTACTTCATTAAAAAAAAAAATTGAAGCAAAGTAACAGAATGTTAACATTTGTTAATCCTGAATGATGGCTACATGGGTGTTTGTTATATTATTTTTGTACTTTTCTTTATTTCTAAAACCTTTCACACTCCCCCAAAAGTGTAAGAAATATCTAACCTTCTGTCCTTACAATAATGATGCCATTAGAAGACTGACTGATGATTTTCTACGGAGGAGGGAGTAGGCTCATGTAACTTCTCAAGTGGCATTTAAAAAATAAAGCTTGTGTGTATGCTATGTATATGCATTGTTTTATGGAGAGAGCACATTCTACCCTTTCTGAAGTACCTTGGAAATATGTGTAAGCAAATTCTGAGTTGCAAATACATGGGCAAGGCAAAAAATATTGCTGTTAGGCTTCCAATTTCTACATGCACAGGTCTATGGCAAGCAAAATGTTTAAACTTGTCTCTGCAATAAGTGGATGGCTGCAGACAAGTTCTCTCAGTAATACACTTGTACTTGGTGTCATTAAAAAAAAAGCATGGATAGATTCTGACCTCCTGTAACTTTACAAGTGTGGAGGAAGAGCATCACTAGCATCAGTCCAGGGCAGAGGTCAGAGATGCCTCCAGGCTTCTACCTTCTCTACCCCAACCATTCCTCCAACAGTACTCTCTACTCCGCTGGGTTTGAGAATTCATTGCCATTACAATAGGACTTAGACACCATATTCACAGTTATGGGGCTTATTAGGGAAGTTAGCAGGTTACAATTCAGGATTAGAAATGTTCAGGGCACATATTCCAGTCAGGACAGCCTCTTCCCAGCCACGTCTCTGTGGTTATTGGCATCTCAGACACAGTCTCTTGGCCTCTGCACTGCTCCAGCATGTTAATGATAAAGCTCGTTTTAACACTGCTAAGTGGTTACGAATCAGTCAAGGTCAGCAGTTCGAAACTACCAGCTGCTCCGTGGGAGAAAGATGAGACTTTCTGCTCCCATAAAGATCTATAGCCTCAGAAACCCTGTACAGGGTCATTATGGGTCGGAGTCAACTTGGCAGCACTTAACAACAACAACATGAATACTCAAAGGACACTCCACCATAAACCCATTGCTGCTGCCAAGCAATTGCCACTGTGCCAATCCACCTCTTTGGAGGTCTTCCTCTTTTTTGCTGACCTTCCACTTTACCAAGCATGATGTTCTCCAGTGACTGGTCCCTCCTGATAAAATATATCTAAAGTATGAGAGATGAAGTCTTACCATCCTGGCTTTTAAGGAGCATTCTGGCCATACTTCATCCAACACAGATTTGTTTGTTGTTCTGGAAGTCCATGGTACTATCAATATTCTTCTCCCAACACCATAACTTAAATGCATCAATTCTTCTATGGTCTTCTTTATTCATTGTCCAACTTTCATATGCATGTTTGTTGTTAAGTGTTATTGAGTTGATTCCAAGTCATAGCAACATTGCACAGGGTTTCCGAGGAGCAGTTGGTGAGTTTGAGCCACTGACCTTTCAGTTCAAACTGACCTTGTGGTCCAGTGCTTATCCTACAGTGCCACTTTAAAGAGGTGTTTTGCAGCAGATTTGCTTAATGGACTATATCTTTTGATTTCTTGATGGCTGCTTCCATAAGTATGCATAGTGGATACAAGCAAAATCAAGTCTCAGACAACTTCAATCAATCTTTTCTCTATTTATCATGTTACCTATTATTGGTCCAGTTGTGAGGATTTTTTGTTTTCTTTACATTGAAGTACAATCCATACTCAAGGTTGTAGTCTTTGATCTTCATCAGTAAGTAATCGAAGTTCTCTTCACTTTCAGCAAGCGAGGTGGCATCATTTGCTTATCGCAGGTTGTTAATGATAAATCTTTCTCCAATCATGAGGCCACTTTTTTCTTTATATAATCTAGCTTCTTGGGTTATTTTCCCAGCATACAGACTGGATAAGTATGGGGAAAGAATACTATGGTGGAAAAAACTCTGGAGCACATTTTTCCTGATTTTAAACCATCACTTTCTCCTTGTTCTGTCTGAACAAATACCTCTTGATCTATGTACAGATTACTCATGAAGACAAATAAGTGTTCTGGAATACCCATTCTTTGCAATGTTATCCAGTTTGTTATGGTCCACAGCTGAAAGCCTTTACATAGACAATAAAGCTAAAGTAAACATCTTTTTGGTATTCTCTACTTTCAGCCAAGATCCATCTAATGTCAGCAGTGTTATCCCTAGTTTCAGATCCTGGCCTGGTTTTGGATTGTCCACCATCTCTTTCCACAGGAATCCTGGTTTGGCACAATAGGGCAAACACTAGATTACCAAATGCGAGGTCAGCAGTTCCAACCCACCAGTTGCTCTTCTTAAACCCTATACAGGGTTGCTATGAATTGAAACTGATGTAGCCACACTTAATTTCCCATAGATGAAGTCCATTTGATTCCTGTATATTCCATCTGGGAGGTCCATGTGTGTAGTTGCCTTATATGTTGTTTAAAAAAGGCATCTGCGATGATTAAGTGGTTGGATTTGAAAAATTCTACCATGCAATGTCCAGCATTGTTTCTATCACTGAACCGTAAAAAAAAAAGACCCATTCAAAACAATCGTTTCTGAGGGGGGATCATCTAGCCTAGTTAAATTCAGGCAGAAACGTTAGAGCTCAGAAGTTTATGGCAACTGTTTTGTGATTTCAAAGGTGTAACCTTGATTTACTTGAAGGACACAGGATGATCATGATGGCTTACTGTGGAGTTTTAAGAAAATGGAAAAATGCATTGTGAGGAAAAGAGCAGGAGAGTTGCATCAAGGAATTGATTTCATGAAGACTATGCAATCCTTCTTTCAGCATAGCAAGGGCTGTCCCAGGAGACTTTTGGTGGGAAACCTTATCCTATGTATCATACAACCTTGAGCTTGCCTCTTCAGACTTCTTTTTTGTTCCCTAATTCAGAGAAAACTTAAACTATGATTTGAATCTCTGGATACCAAAACTGCCTTTTGAAGTGGTATAAATTAAAGAACACCAAATTCTTTAGAAAAGAGTTAGATAAATAGAAGCACCATCATTAGAAGTGTATAGACCTAAGTGAAGGATGTGCCAAAAAACTCTAGCTCCACATTTTGATATTTTTGTTTAGTAAAGATTCAATTATTTTGTTGTCATACATTTTGACTTACCCTTGTATATGAATGATGCTATTGGCATTTAATGCCTGGGGCCAGGAATGTTAAATATCCTGCAACTTTTAGGTTTGCTCACATCGTAAAGAATTGACCAGTCTAAATGCCAGTTATACCCTTCCTGAAATATTGAGTTAGGAATTGCATTCTGCTGAGAATAATGGGAAATCCTATCAGCAATTTAAGCACATAAGCACTTTCTTTTCCTTATGTAATAGAAGGCTGGAGGTTGCTAACGTTGGCTCAGTAGCTCAAGGATGTCAGAACCCAATTCACAGTGATTTTTTATGCCTCTCCCTCATAGTCTTTCAATGGTTGCTGAAGCTCTAGCCATCAAGAGCAATGTCCACACAGGCAGAAGAATTTAAGAAGGAAAAGGCAATATCTGTATTCAGAAAGCAAAGATTTGTCAAGAAATCTCCAGTAGACTTATGTTTCACTGTATTACATTGTCTCTGCTTAGTGCAAAAGAGTTTCAATGCTGACTTTACAGCTTTTATACTAAAGGAAAAAGATGTTTGGAGTGGGTGTGGAAGTAAGCCAACCCATGGTATCTGTTGCAAAAGTGAATAGGTTAAATCCTTATACTAAAATAAAAAGAGTAGGTGTATCAGGGTTCACTCAGAAAACAAAATCCACTCTGAATATTTAAAAGAAAGGGAATTTAATTCAGGAAATCAGTTACACAGGGGATTGTTGTTAACTGCCTTAGAGTAAGTTTGGACTCAGTGACCTTGCCTAGGGTTTTTGAGGAATGTCTGATGGGTTTGAACTGCTGACTTTGTGGCTAGCAGTTCAGAGTTTATCCCACAGAGAAGAGTCAAAAAAGGTAAACAGAAGGCTGTGCAGCAGCCCAGAGACTAGCAACTTCAGGGAACCACTAGCCACTCAATATTAGAAAGATACAGAAAGAGTCACAGTTACTGGGGTCACTTGGCAGAACTCGAACCAGGGCTCACCCATGCAGGAGAAACTGGAGCCAGAGAGGAGCTTCAGCGATGGCCGAAAACAATACCTGAGAAGCAGCTGGGGAAAAAGATCCCACTTCTTCCTTTCTCCCACTGGCTTCTTCTATTGACCAAACCAGCTGGAAGTCAGCTGACATAGGAGCCAGAATATGTAGCCTTCCTAGGTACCACCATGAGGCAATGCAGAAGACAGAACTAGGAATATAATGGAGAAAAACTCAATCCAGGGCCAAGCATATGGGGTCAAAATATAAAACACATACCTCTATGTTAAAGCAAAGGAAATGCTGGACACTAAAAATAAATCAGGTGGCAAGATTAAGGTCAGATGCTATAAAATTCAAGTATCAGGCCATTAAGCGATATAAAGAAGTTTATTTTTTATTGCTAACAGGTGCAATCCTTAACAAATTTGGCAGAAGTTCTGGAAACTTTAAATGCTAAATAACAAGGCATCAATTTTATACATCAAAGTACAATGAGAAAGTCACAAAAACCACCTTCATAGATGGTACTTGAATCCTCTTGATAGATCAAAAGCAGATAAGGATATTAAACATTTGGTCATATTGAAACATATGGCAGCAGCAGAACCTGCAATCAGATATTCACAGCTTTAAGTGCTTTTATAAATACACAAGAAAAATAAAGATAAGTGGATTAAGGCTCTAACTCAAGAAGACCAAACCCCTCCCCCCTAAAACAAACAGACAATATAACTTTAGGAGAGAAAGTGAAAGGAATCAATGAAAATAAAAACTGACATAAATACATTTAAAAGAAAAGTGAAATTGATAAAATTAGCAAGAGTTTATTTCAAAAAGATCAATAAAAGATAAACACCTGGAAAAGCTTATCACATTAAAAAGGAGAGAAGACCCAAATATATGCAGTAATGAAAGGCAATAGAACCAGTGACACAGAGATTCAACATATTGCATATTGTCCGAGTCAGACTCCGTAGGACTGTGGTGGTGTGAAAAGCCTCCCTCCCACAGGACTCTTTATTCCTTAGCTGGATTCCATAACTCCGTGCGACGGCCACACAGAACTCAGACACCATAGTCACAGTTATGGGGCTTAGGAAGAAAGTTAACAGGTGGAATTTGAAAATGCTCATGACTCAGTTGTTCTAGTCAGGACAGCCTCTCTCCAGCCATGCCATGTTACAAAGCTCTTTTAGGAATACTGACACAGCACTCCCCCACAAGCCTCAGCCTGAAGGCACGAGACTCTAGTTTCATGGATCAGCAAACATAGCATCCCACCCTCTGCTGCCTCCCTCACTTAAGTACCTGGAGGCACCCACCACACTCAACAAGCAAATCTCCTGGCCAAAGTCACTTAGTTTTACTTGCTCTGAGGGCTTGCTCTGTCTTGTGTTCTGGGTCTTGGTTTTTGTGCTACTGCTGCTCTTGCCACTCCTGCCAATGTCACAACTTTCTGTCCCTGAGTCGAGGAGGGTCAATGCACAGGGATCTCTGGAATTAAATGACATACTCCACTCCTGGCTCTTTTTCTTTGATGGTACTAAGATCCCACCAGCTGTAGCTGTGAGAGTTCACTTTAAACCCATGCTAGAGGTTCAAATTTTTACAATTACAATGAACTCTGTAAACATCCACAGCTGAATCAGGTCATCCTATCAGGTCATCCATCTTCTCCCCGCTTCTCTTATCCAGACCCATCAGGAAGATAGTTGTTTGATGGGACCTACAAAGGCTAGAAAGGAGCTCTGGCAGCATAGTGGTTACGAATCAGGCTGCTAACCTCAGAGTCAGCAGTTCGAAACTACCAGCTGTTCCACGTGAGAAAGATGAGGCTTTCTGCTCCCGTAAAGATTTACAGCCTCGGAAACCCTGTACAGGGTCGCTATGAGTCAGAACCAACTCCATGGCACATAACAACAACAACAAAGGCTAGAAGAGAAATATTAAATTATTCACTGCACCACAGGGGGCTTGTATGTTGCTATGATGCTTGGAAGCTATGAGGGCAGTATTTTAAATACTAACAAGATTACCATAGTGGATAGGTTTCAATGGAACTTCCAGACTAAGAAAGATGAGAAAAAAGCCCTGCAATCTACTTTAAAAAATTAAAACAATTTTTAAAATTGGAAGGTACTCAAAATAGTGCACCAGCGGCTGCAACAATGGACTTGAGCACACCAAGTGATTGTGAAGATGATGCATGCAGGTCGGGGCAATGCTTTTTGTTTCTTTTTCTGTTGTACATTGGGTTGCCAACAGCAACTAACAACAAATAGTTGAAATATATATATGTTGTTGTTTACTGCCGTCGAGTTGGTGGCAACTCATAGTGACCCTGTATAGGATTTCCCAGGAGCAACTGGTGAGCTTGAACCACCAACCTTGTGGTTCAAACTGACTTTGCAGTCTGGTGCATTATCCCACAGCGCCACACCAGGACCCTGGATAGAGGTAGGAGGTGGGAGGTCGGAGGTAGGAGGTCGGAGGTAGGAGGTAGGAGGTAGGAGGTAGGAGGTAGGAGGTAGGAGGTAGGAGGTAGGAGGTAGGAGGTAGGAGATAGAGATAGAGACAGAGATAGAGGAAGAGATAGAGACACGAAGTTAACCCTAATACATGTGAAAATCTTAGTGATAAGGATGATTTTCTAGGGAAGGCCCTCCATGTTTGGCCTTTGGATTTCATCATAGGCTGCATCTACCATCTGCTCTGTGCTCCAGTCACATCTGTGATCATTTACAGGATCAGAACTTTCAATCATGATGTTCTTTCTGTTGGCAATGCACTTCTGTTTCTTCCTGCATGTGGAATTGGTCTGGCCAATTCATTCCCATTCTTTGAATGTCAGCTTAAATATCATTTAATATCATAACCACAGAACATGCTTCCTTGACCTCCCAGATGAATTTAGGTTCCAAGTCATGCCCTCCATCACTTGTCTGTCAGTTTGTCATACCGTGGTGGCTTGTATAGTGCTATGATTCTGGAAACTATGCCACTGGTATTTTAAGTACCAGCAGGGGTGCCCATGACAGACAGGTTTCAGTGGAGTTTCCAAATTAAGACAAACTAGGAAAAAGGAGAGGTAGACCACTTCCATTCTCCTTAATCACAGTGGAACATTGCCAGATATACTGCAGGAAGATGATCCCCTCAGATTGTAAAGCACTCAAAATATGACTGGGGAAGAGCTGCCTCCCCAAAGCTGAGCTGACCTCAGTAATGTGGGTGGAGTTAAGTTTTTGGGACCTTCACTTGTTGATGTGGCACAACTCAAAATGAGAAGGAACAGCTGCAAGCATCCATTAATTTGAATATGGAATGTATGAAGTATGAGTCTAGGAAAATTGGAAGTTGTCAGAAATGAAATGGAATGCATGAATATCGACATCCTAGGCATTCGCTGAAATGGACAGGTATTGGTCATTTTGAATCAGACAATCAATTGGTAACGACAAATAGAAGAGGAATGGTGTTGCATTTATTGTCAAAAAGAATATTTCAAGATCTATCTTGAAGTACAATGCTGTCTGTGATTGGATAATAACCACACACCTACTAGGAAGACCAAGGAACCCTGGTAGCATAGTGAGCTCCTTATGAGTTGAGCTGCTAACCGCAAGATCAGCAGTAAAAATCTACCAGCTGCTGCTTGGGAGAAAGATGAGGCTTTCTGCTCCTGTAAAGACATACAGCCTCAGAAATTGATACAGGATCGCTAAGAGTCAGAACCTATTCGATGGCACACAACCACTACCACTGCAATGAAGACTAGTTTATATCACCATTATTCAAATTTACACACCAACCTCTATTGCCAGTGATGAAGAAATTGAAGAAATCTATCAACTCCTTAAAGGAATCCTGGTAGTGTAGTGGATTCCGAGCTGGGATGCTAACTGCAAGGTCATCAGTTCAAATCTACTAGTTGTTCCATGGAAGAAAGTTGAGGCTTTCTAAAGTTACTGTAAAGATTTATTGCCTTGGAAACCCTATATAGAGTCACTATGAGTTGGAACTGATTCAGCAGCACACTACAACTGTCACACACTTCAGTCTGAAATTGATCAATCATGCAATCAAGATGCATTGATAATTACTTACAACTGGAATTTGAAAACAAAGAGAAGGATCAATAGTTGGAAAACATGGCCTTCATCATAGAAATGACATTAGAGATCACCTGATAGAATTTTGCAATACCAAGGACATATTTTTTTCCGAATACCTTTCTTAAACAAAAGACTATTATTATATACATGGGCTTCACCAGATGCTATATGTAGGGACCAAATTGACTATATCTGTGGAAAGAGATGGTGGAAAAGCTCAATATAATCAGCCAATACAAGGTCCAAGGCAGGCTGTGGACCACATCACCAATCTCTCATACGCAAGTTCAGGCTGAAGCTGAAGAAAATTTAAAAAATATCCATAAGAACCAAAATATGACCTTGAATTTATCCCACCTGAATGTAGAGATCATCTCAAGAATAGATTTGATGCATTAAACACTAATGATACACACCAAGAAGAATTGTGGGATGACATCAAGTATAAATATAGGAAGAAAACAAAAGGCCATTGAAAAGACAGAAAAGAAAGAAAGGACAAAAATGGAAATCATTGAATAACAGCATTAATATCTCATGCAAGTACAATTTTCTGAAGACAATTCAAAAATGGTTTCAACAGTACATTGACAGGGAACTGCCAGAAATTCAAGTTGGATTTAGAAGAGGACATGGAATTAGGGATATTGTTGCTGAAGTCAGATGGATCTTGGTGAAAGCAAAAAATTCTAGAAAGATGTTTACTTATGCTTTATTGATTATGCAGAGACATTCAACTATTTGGATCATAACAAACTATTAATAACATTGCGAAGAATGAGTATTCCAGAACATTTAATTGTGCTTATTATGAACCTGTATGTAGACCAAGAGGCAATTATTTGAACAGAACAAGGGGATATTGGATGGTTTAAAATCAAGAAATGTGTATGCCAGGGTTGCATTCTTTTACCATACTTATTCAATCTGTAGGCTGAACAAATAATTCTAGAAGCTGGATTATATGAAGAAGACTGTGACATCAAGATTGGAGGAAGACTCATTAACAATCTGTGATATGCAGAAGACACAACTTTGCTTGTTGAAAGGGAAGAGGACTTGAAATACTGGTGAAAATCAGACTATAGTCTTCAGTATGATTGCACCTCAGTGAAAACAAAATGAAAATCCTCACAACTGGATCAATAAATAACATCATGATAAATGTAGATGATATTGAAGTTGTCAAAGACTTCATTTTGCTTAGATGCACAATAAAAACTAATGGAAGTCCAATCAAGAAATCAAAAGATGCATTACATTAGGTGAATCTGCTGCAAGAGAACTCTTGAAAGTGTTAAATAACAAAAATATCACTTTGACTAAGGTAAGCCTGATCCAAGCCATGGTATTTCTAATCTCCTCATAAGCATGTGAAAGTTGGACAATGAATGACTGTAAAAGAATGGATGCATCTGAATTATGGTGTTGCAGAAGAATGCTAAAAATGCCACGGACTGCAAGAAAAACAAATCTGTGTTGGAAGAAGTGCAGTCAGAATGCTTCTTAGAAAAGAGGATGTTGAGACTTCATCATACTTTAAACATGTTGTCTGAAGAGACCATCCCTGGAGAAGGCCATCATGCTTGGTAAAGTGGAGGATCAACAACAACAAAAGACCCTCAGTGAGATGGATTAACATAGTGGCAGCGACTATGAACTAGAACGTAACAATTGTGAGGATGATGCTGGACTGAGCAGTGGTTTGTTTTGTCATGCAGAGGGTCACTGTGAGTTGGAACCAACTTGATGGCATCTAACAACAATAGTCATGCCTTCATGTCCCCCCCCCCCATGACATTTATCACAATGGAATAAAAATTGAATGAGCTGATCTATCTCTTCTACTAGACTATAAGCTTCCTGAGGGCACAGACCTGTCTCATTTGGTTTTGCATCTCAATATCTATCTAAATGATATACTGCAGGTGCTCAGGGGGTGTTCATCTAAAACAAAATAAAACATTTTCCTCTTTTCTTTCTTTTTAACTTTCCCTTCTCTCCATTTTTCTTGTCATTCTCTAATACCCCACAGAATAATCTAGAAGCAAGATCCATTGAATAATCAAGAAGCTTAGAATAAAGAATGCTCACTTTAGGTCCTTCTTTAGGTCCTGCTGATGCTCTGTTCTCTAGATCTGACGTCCTGGGAAAAAAGGCATGTTTGGGCAGGGCTCCCGTGTGGGGCCTACAGAGGGTTTCTCTGTAAACAGTGCTACTTATCAGGAGCTGCCTGGAGCTTGTGACTCACAGAATGGCCCAGCAGCCCTGGCTGTTGCTAGGAAACCATAGTCCCCCTGCGGAAGGAACCCAGCACAACGTTTGCAGCTTGCCCCTGATAACTTAGAGGAAAAGATGGGCAGTCAGAAAAGGGAGAGGGAAAAACAAAAAGCTAAAATGAAGAAAGTAATTTTCCTTGCGTGGAACTGAATGACATATGTCTATGGGGATTAGAGACAAAAATAGTCAAAGGAGAGGTTGGCATCATTAACAAAACACTTTTGTTCTTGCTACTTTTGATGCTGTAAAAATGTACTGAGAAAACATGGCCAAGGGGATGTCTACTCTGCAGATATTCTCAGGGTTTTCCAGAGCTTTGGCCATGTGTTTGGAGAAGTGTCGGAGGCTCTATCCCAAGATTCCTGTTTGCATTCTGATTTGAACCTCTAGGGCTGACTGGTCAGGCAGCTTTCATGGATGAATGCCTGCCTTGACCTCTAGCATGTCTTTGACCAGCTGCAAATCAGTATTAACCAGAGTCACACTAAGAGGAGACAGCAGAAGGAGAGCAATAATATAAATAAGATATAGTTACGGTTCTCAATTTTGACAGTGTTTTAGAATTACCTGAAGGGTTTCATATACACAGATTGCTGGGCCCTATCCCCAGAAGTTGTGATTCTGGAGGCCTGGGTGGGGACTAAGAGACTGACCACACCTGGGATCCTCTGCCTTTGATCTTACAGGGAGTTGAGAAATCACTTTCCTGATGAAGAAACTGTGGTCGTAAGTGATAGTCTCAAACCTAGACTTCCTGAATTGAACACCAGTGTTGTTTCCACTACAGAATGCTCTCCAAGTGTTACCTCTTTCAAAATTCTCCAAAATACTCCAGATGGTCGCCAACAGGGGTGGTCCTCCTCAGCAAATGCCAAGTTGCTAAATCTAACCCTAGCAGCAACAGCTTTGAATATGAAGTTAGAGACAATTTGCAAAAGGCTTTGTATTCTTTCCAGCACTGTCTCTTGTATTTCTAAATACTGTGTATAGGAAAGGAAGCCTGATGAGAAGACAACGCTCAGAGATGCATGCCTCTAGTGCCCTGCTGCCAAGTTAGATCTGTTCTTGGGAAATCTCACTGGCTTTGGACTCAAACCAAAAGGCAGACAGACACCCTCACCTCTGTGTGTGTTGAAATAGCTTCAGGGATATATATTTTAAACTTACAAAACAAAACAAAGTCTTTCCACTTTTGCCTGGATATAAATCTCACCAGTCATTAAGAGCTAGTTGTAACCAGATTGCAAACAGAACTAGTCAGTCAAACCTCATTTTATTAAACCAAACCAAACCAAACCAAACCAAACCAATGTCGTTGAGTAGCTTCTGACTCATGGAAATCCCATCTGTGTCAAAGTAGAACAGTGCTCCTTAGGGATTTCATGTCTCTGATCTTTAACAACCAGATAATTAGGCCTTTCTTTTGAAAGATTTGTTTGGATCACCAGTGTTTCAGTTAGTGTTGCTGTTGTTAGGTGTTGTCAAGTTGGTTCCAAATCATACAGGCACTATGCACAGCAGAATAAAACACAGCCTGGTCCTGCACCATCCTCACAATTGTTACTTTTGAGCCCATCGTTGCTGTCACTGTGTCAATTGATTTTGTTGGGAGTCTTCCTCTGTTTCATTGATCTTTCACTTAACAAGCATGATGTCCTCCAGTGACTGGTTCCTCATCACAATGTAATCCATAGCTTGTTATGATCCAGCCACACAGTAGAATTCCTTTTAGCCAAGATCCATCTGACTTCAGCAATGACATCCCTAATTCCATGCCTTCTTCTGAATCCGACTTGATTTTCTGGCAGCTCCCTGTGAACATACTGCTTCAACTGTTTTTGAATTATCTTTAGCAAAATTTTACTTGCATGTGATATTAATGGTATTGTTAGATGTTTTCTTCATTCTCTTGAGTCACCTTTCTTTGAAATTGGCACAAATATGGGTTTCTTCTAATCAATTGGCCAGGTAGCTGTTTCCCAAGTTTATTGGCATAAATGCAATAAACAGATGCAGCACCTCCTGTGTTGCATCTGTTTATTGAAACATTTCAACTTGTATTCTATCAATGCCTGGAGTTTTGTTTTTTTGCAAATGCCTTCAGTGCAGCTTGAAATTCTTTCAAAACTATTGGTTCTTGATCATATGCTACCTCTTGAAATGGTTAAACATTGACCAGTTCTTTTTTGGTACTGTGACTGTACAGTGTATTCCTTCCATCTTCTTCTCATGCTTCCTGCATCATTCAATATTTAGCCCACAGAATTCTTTAATATTTCAGCTTGAGGCTTGAATTTTTTCTTCAGTTCTTTTCAATTTGAGAAATGCTCAACATATACTACTTTTTGGTTTTCTAAATCCAGGTTTTTGTATATTTCACTATAATACTTGCTTTTTCTTCTTGAGCTATCCTTGGAAAATTTCTATTTAGTTATTTTACTTGCTCATATCTTCCATTTCAATTGGTAGTCAAGTGCTTAACCATTTGTTCTACCCATGGACTCCTATTCTAAAAGGTTGCTGTATGTCAGGACTGACCCAGCAGAATCTAATAACAATAACAACTGAAATAAAACTGTGATGAATATCATGTAGCCTGTCTTTGATCCTTCTTCTCTGCTTTTGACCATCATATGACTCTTCAAATTCCTCTTCTCTTTCATACTCATCTTGATTTAAATCTTATGCTCTATTTCTGCGTGTTCTTGTTCTTCATTTATTTTGTTGAACTTTGCAAAGATATGAGAAGAGAGAGATGTAAAAGGTTATTTGTCCATGGATCTGTTAATTTCAATAAAAGACTTGTGAAGACAAAGTCCCTTGAATGACTGTACAAATGAAGCTCAAAAATGGGGATTTGGGGAGGGCCACTTAGAACTAGAACCTTGCCAGAATTCTTTATATTTTACCTCATTGATGACGACTAATTTGTCTTCTGCTAAGGTTTACCTTGGGGAGCACAGTGGCTCTGTAGGATAAGCACTGAACTGTGAACAAGTCCAGCTGCTCGAGCCCACCAGCTGCTCGAGCCCACCAGCTGCTCTGTAGGAGAAAGATAAGACTTTCTGCTTCCACAAAGATTTATAGGCTTGGAAATCTTATTTAGGGCTACTGTGGGTCAGAACCGACTTGGTGGCACACAACAACAACAACAAGGCTTACCTTGTGCCTCAGTCATCTAGTACTGCTGTAAGAGAAATACCACAAGTGGGTTTGGTGCTTAACAAACACATTTCTTTGATTACTCTTTATGAGGCTAGAAGTCTGAATTCAGAGCACCAGCTATAGAAGAAGACTCTTTCTGTCTACTCTAGGGGCAGGTCTTTTCTCTTTTGACTTCTATTCCTAGATTCCTTGGTGATAATGTTCCTCGTATCTTCCTCTACATTTGTTTCTTTGCCTTCTTAATTTGTTATTTCATAGCTCAAAAGAGACTTAAGACACACCTGGCACTATTGTTAATAAGTGCCATCTAGTCGGTCCCAACTCAGCCAGCCTGTATAGGGTTTCTGAGGAGCGACTGGCGCCTCATTAGTCTGGCAGAGAAACCCATGACAAAATTTGATTATAGCCACAGGTATAGAGATTAGGGTTAATTATACACATTTCTTTTGGTGTGTGGGGACACAGAGTTCAATCCATTTGATCATGTGTACTGACAGTGGCAGTTGACTTGTATTTGCAGAATTTCTGTTCTCACAGAACTTTGTGTCCACTAGATGGCATTCACATAGAGCTGGTGGACAAAGTCTTATTTCTATGGCTTAATGATATGATAAGAAGAATAAACTAGAGTGGTTCTCTTTCCTGCGGGGGTTTTATCTTTTTTCATATCGTCTCTGCTACATGTATGTGACTGTTATTGAGTGAAAGCAAAAAGACATTTTACTGTGTATGATGCTTTTTAATTTAAATGTGCTTCACACACATTATTGCCTTTGAGCTCACTTCTTGAATTTGTAGAAATTAACATTTTCATTTAGCCACAGAGAAAACAGAGGTTCAAATGCATCAGTTGGAAAGTAGCAGAACTGGGACTTGATTCTAGAGGGTTTTTTTTTTTAAATTTCTGATTCTAAATAAGCCACATATTTTATCTGAGAATGGTAAATCAGGGATATATCAAAGGAGACAGAGTTTGGCTGGCTAAGTGAGCAGAGGACTAGCTGGAAGAGACAAGGCCAGTGCATGAAAATACTGAGAAGGATTGTCAGCTGTATAACCAAGATTCCCATCCCCGGCCCCTCCAGTTCTGATTTGGATATCTTTGGGCCAGAGTAACCGGGCACTTAACAGCATAGTGTGACCTGTGACTTTCAGAAAAGCAGGAAATTAAGGAAAATGTGGATTTGGCTGGCAGAGAGAAAAGGGTTGCTTTAACTGGAGCACAGGGTTTTGTTGGTTACCTCTGAAAGTCTCAACATATAGTCAGGGCAAGACCTAAGAAGGTGAAGAGGTGATTTCAAAATCACATTCTTGCTGAGAATGCACAATAATTGTGGATGAATAGAAGGACTTGTGTAGACCAATGCCACCCAGGAATTATCTGTCTGGTATCTACTCACTTGGCACTCCATGTGTTATCCTTCATTAATATTGTCTTTAGGAGAGTGCTTGTCCTGCATTCCAGATGTTCCCAGGGGTGCTGGGAAAAGGAACTATGTTAGCCAGCAATATCCCATAATTTAATTACTCCTGAGAAATGAATATAGCAATAGCATTGACTAAGGAGTTACAAGAGGACATTTTGGAAATGTGGATTAGTAAGCACAAGGGCACCAAAAAAAGGAGTGAATTTTGTGGGTAGAGAAGAATAAAACTCCCCTGCTTGAATCGAGTGAAGATTCTGAGACAGGTAACTTGAAATGATATCAAGCCTGGTGTGTCCCGCTGAAGAATCCCTGGGTGGTGCAAATGGTAAACACACTTGGCTGCCTTCAGTTATGAAGACCTGGCTGTCTACTGATAAATAAGCCACTGGAAACCTGACAGAGCAGAGTTCTACTCTAACACATACGAGGTTGCCATAGATTGGAATTGACTCAAGGACAAATGCTTTCATTTTTGGCGTCTTATTGAGAAGGGCGGCCTTGATGGTGGGTAATGGGACATCACTGAAGGTTTTAAAGCAAGTGTCCTTTTAGGAAGATGATTCCACCAATGCATAGAATTTCTAGGAGTGGCAATAGCCTGCAGACCTTGGTTACTGGGAAACTTTTCCTAAGAGATAATAAGAGGTTGATCTTGTGCGGAAGTAGAGAGGAAAGCCAGAAATGAAAGACACTAAGATAAGTCCCTTTTATTTGCCAAGGAGAAAGTCAATTATTGAACATATTGTCCCCACTGGGATCTTGTGTGTAAGAAATAGGGTCTCCTGCTAGTCTCTTAACCTCACATTCTAGCTGCTTATTTTCCCACTGTGGTCTCCTGTTGTCTTAATGGAGCAGTAGAGCTCTGCTCATTAAAACTGTGCAGCACATTACAAGTATCACTCATTTTAAGTAACTGATTTTATAGCATTTCAAACCTGACAAGTTGATAAATTAGGCACAGTGCTATTTTACACAATCTGGAGTTTCAGATTTAGGAAATTTTGAAAATTAACAAATCCTGTGGCAAATGGCAGCACCTGCTGGCAAATGTGATATTACAGGCTAACTCTCACATGAAGATGTAATGGCCCAGAAAAAAAGATGAAGGGAACAAAGCTGGTTGAAGAAAAGAATCCATAGATTCTTTTGGGAGAAACTAATATATTCTGGAAAAAGTCAGAAAAATCAGTCACTGCTAGCAAGAAAAACCTTAACGTTGAGCAAATTTATTCAGAATCTTTGAAAAGTTGTAGTATTGTCTATCTCGATGCTGGGTGCTGTGAACAATGTAAAAGTGATGTTAGATAAAGTTTCTGACCTTGTTATCAATTATAATTTAGAATGAGAAATTCTAAAGCTCTCAACATGGCACAAAGTTCTTTTAGAATTACATCATAGCAACTAGCACTTTAAGAATCTGCCTATCTGTCCCAAACTTTCATCTACAATGGTTCTGAATTCAATGCATTTGAGAAATATTATAATACTTCTTGTGAGTTGAGGTATGTGAGGGGAAGGACTTGTTACTAGAATTTCTAAATTCTGTAAAGGCAGGTTTTCCAGACTTTATGATTGTTGTTGTTGTTGTTGTTAAGTGCCTTGGAGTCAGTTCCGACTCAAAGCAAACCTGCATAGGGTTTCCAAGGAGTGGCTTGGTGAGCTTGAACTGCCAACCTTGTGATTCAAACCGTTCTTGCAGTCCAGCATATTAACCTGTAGTGCCACACCAGGGCTATATGATTATCATATGGAATCTAAGGAAGAGACCAAAATCTCCATATACTCTGGTTTCAGGTGGACTGTATATGAGAAAACTTTAGTGTCTTGTTCATTTATATCCCATCTATTTATCTAGAAAGAATTTACAACTTCAAAGCAAAAATGATAGGCAAATTGTGAAGAACTATGTGAAAAACTCTATATTGATTATTGAAAGGTATAAAATGAGGTATGGGGCATAGAGTTTACATCCACTCAGAAAATAACCACAGCAACAGCAACAATACTGGCTGGTGAGATAGGTACAACCATAACAAAGCAATGGATAAGAAATGGTAATCTATCAGAAATGTGGAGTCCTGTTAGGGCATTATAGGATAAGCATTGCATTGCTAACCAAGACGTCCATGGTTCAGATCCAACAGCTGCTCCTCAGAAACCCTCTACAGGGTCGATATGAATCAGAACCAACTCAACGGCACTTAATGACAACAGTAGCAATGCCAGAAATGGAATAAAGAGCATATTTTTGGAGCCAGATTGCATATGTTGAGAAACCTGGCTCTGTATCTCTCTAGCTGTGTAACCTTGGACAAATTTACGTAAGCTTTTGGTGCCCATCTGTAAAAGAGGGATACTAATAGCATCCACCTCATAGTGTTGTTGAGTTTTAAATAGGTTAATATATGTAAAGCCTGATACAAAGCTGCCTGGCATATAGTAAGCACTATATGTGCTAGCTACTATTATTATGGTAAGTGGTAAATGAGTTGTATATTCAGCAATCTCTGTAGGAGTTAGTTGTAAAGCCTTTTGGGAAATGGTGATATAAATAAATAGTGTTTAGAAGAAAAGAACACAGAAGGATGAACTAGGGAGGCTTATAGTGGAAAAGGGGATGATTCATGCAAACTGAATGTTTGGAAAGAAGTTGGATTTATGTAAGAGGAGAGGCAGACAGAATGACCCGAATCATAGTGCAGAGATGGAAATGTATATAGGGATGGGAAGAAAGGCTAGTCTGATTGGCCAGCGGGGAAACCCTGCATTGGGATGGCTATGGAGGGCTTTGAATCCCAGGCTAAGAAGTCAGAACTTTACTCTGAAGACTCTTGGGAGCCACAGATGAGGTTTGAATGGGAGAGTGTGGCACATGAGGAAAATTAATCAGTATTGGAAAGGTGAAGTGTTCAGGGCCAGGAGACCAGTTAGGGGTCAGGTCAGTGTAGGACCAAAAGTACAGTCATAAGAGTCTGGAAAAGGGGGGAGACAGACAGAAGGATGATGAAATGGACCTCACTGAGCAAGACTGCTGGAACCTGGTGCCGTTGAATGTGGGGCCAAGGAAAGGTAGGAGGAGATTCTACTTTTGAAGATGGGAGACTGTGGAATAATTGAGGCATCATCAAGTGACCTAAGGAGGAAGCTTGGAATGATACAGATGACAAGTTTTATATTCTGGACATGTTGAGGTTGAAGTAATTAAGAAAAAATGAATACTCATCATATTGGGGGCAGTTTCCTTCAAGAGGCTCAAATAAATGTCCTTAGCTACTCTAGAGCAAGGATCTTCTTGAGAATGGAGAATGGAGTCTACCCCTAAACAGAAATCCAACTGATTTTCTTAGTAGCACACTTGTAGTTTATGTAATGTCATTCATTATAGGACTAGTAATTTCACTGCTTTTAGCCTATACCTGGAGAGCATATGTCTGAGCTCCTCACAAAGCACTTGAGCAATGTAAAGTTTTCATGAAATTTCATTATTAGCATGAAGGCTGGCTCATCCATCCTGGCTAATTCACATTCAGCTTTTTGTGCTGACTTTCCACCTGAGGACCACAATGTCTCCCCTTCCAAGTTAGCATTAATATTAATGATGACTGGTGAAGCAGAAAATCAGATCAGCATACAAAGTCCTAGATCTGCTCTGGAAAGTGTTGCCGGTTTCCCAAATGCAAAGGTCCGGGGCTGTTTTTGTCCTTCAGGTGAAATCTGGTAAGTGATGAGAAGAACTTCTTTCCTTGAATGAAAAACTTCTTTCCTTGAATGTCATCAGAGGCTGTTTGCTCTTTGCAACCTCATTTAGCAGTGCACTAAACAGTGGTTCATTAAGCTGTAAGCAGCTGTGTCGGGACACCAGAGGCTTCGGAGAGCACTGGGCTGAGGTGGTGGTTTTACTATTAACTTCTGAGTCTGGGGCCATTTAGAACTCTGTAGGAATAACAGATAGAGCAACAAATGCAGTGAAATCGAACATGGCCAGATTTGCCCTAACATTGAATCAAAGCTATATAGACTCTGAGATCCAGAAATAGCAACAACATTACACATAAAGCAAGGTGGGGTACATTTTTCAAATTTTCAATTTGTTTTTCCATTTCAAGGTTTGAGTGGTCAGATGTAATAGAGATAGAAAGAAACGTGGAAATAAAAATTCAAATCTATAGCTTGTCCCAGTTACCAAATGTAGTTAGATGCATTCTTATCTTAGGTTTTTGCCTTTTTTTCCCCCCACCCTGTGTGACGTTGTGGATGGGTTCAAAATTATCTCCAGGTTGTAGGATTTTTCCGGTGTACAGAATCTGTTCACCTGTTCTTCCACTTTTAAGTCACAATGCCTCCAGTGGCATTGAGCACAAATAACTCTATATGTGCTGAGTCATAATTTCCATTTTTATAACTTCTGTTTGTTCCGTAGTCTAATTTTAACCATGATTTAGTTTTTCTCTAAGTGCTGTATTAATAAAATTCACAATGCCTTGAATGTATCACACAGTCAAATGTTTGTTAACTGACTATTTCATAATCATAGTAAGCAAGATCTCAAGAAGAAAGCTTTTCCCTGGCTTTGGTGATGCTATTGTGGCTATTGTGCAAACAATTACAGGCCTAAGTAAGAGTATTACAGTTTCCATGTCTGTTCAATGGAAGCACAGCATCTTCTCAGAACCATCATAAAGAATGAAAAGATAACATTAAAAAGTTCCATGTTTGGCTGCTAACCTCAAGGTCAGCAGTTCGAAACTACGAGCCGTTTCACATGAGAAAGATGAGGCTTTCTGCTCAGAAACCCTATGCAGGGTTTACAGGCTCAGAAATCCTATGCAGGGTCACTATGAGTTGGAACACACTCCATGGCACACAGCCACCAGCAAAAATATAGAGCTTGTTTACAGGTCCTTAGAAAATACTTGCTAAATAAATGTATAATTCTAAGAGAAAAATTTATAAGATATGGACAATCATCCAAATGCAGTCAAATTTGTAAAGTGTCATGCTGATGACATAGCATTCCTCCTGGTGTTCATTATATACCACAATCCTCTCTTATTCATACATATATTTTAATTGCCAATGGTGGAAGGAGAGATTGGATATCTCTTAAATGATGTGACATTTTTCTGAAGTTTTAATTTCAAGGGATTTACTCTCTGCTTTCAATACTGCAAGCCAAGAGCAAGGAGGGGTTTTGTAAGGTACATTCCTACTTGTCATGAGACCTTAAGATTGCTAAAAATGACCTAAAAATAAACAGTGTGAAGTGAGCTTTATGAAACTTCATGTCTCAAGAGAGCATTTGCAGAAAAACTGTGGTATCAATTTTGGCCACAAGATTGGAGAGCCCACCAGGGAGACCATGCTTCCATTGACTTTTCAGACCCTTTCTGAGCATCAGCCATCCAACCATTGTGAAGTGGGCTTCCTTTTTCTTCACAAAGTAGTGGTTAGTAGAATTATTTCTGGGAAATAAGTGGAGCCTCATGCTGAGAGTACTGTTTGACAATTTGGCCTTTCCCATCGATTATCCATAACTCAAGCAATCAGAGAAGGGCGACAACCTCAGAATTAATGAACAGACCTCTCAGTGAATCAGATAAAATCTAACAGAAACCCACAGGTGTCTTTTGACCCAATGAATGATCTCTAAAGTTATTGCTGACCATGAAAATCAAGCATGGGGTTTTCAAGTAGACTGACCTGTGGACTTCAGAGCCAGTAGGTACAGGCAGTTCCAAAATTTCATAACGTGCCTCTCCACCATTGTTAAAAATTATGCATCACCTCTCAGTCACGCCGTTTTTAGACTCTAAGTCTCAACTCAATTTATATTGTCTCTCAAAATCAGTAACTTACTATTTCAAATATTAAGCACACACACACGAACCTGCCCTAATAGAAAACAGTACGAAGCTGTTCTGATAAACTACCTTCATTTTAGCAGTCATCTGGGATAATGTTTTCTAGTTGAGATTCAGAACTACAGGGGAAGATTGTGAAGCTGTATGCAACTTACTTGTAACTTTACTCAAATATAACAATGGGGAACTCCTGAAGATGGCAGCAGTACTTTAAATTTTGCCAGCTCAAGAAGGGCTTGTGGTTAACACAACCAGAAATCGGATGACCTGGCAATCTACAATTTGTTGTCCCCTCCCTCAACTGACATTTCAGACACTAGTTCAGATTTCAACTTTACCTCTTTGAGTCTGGCACACCATAGGGCATGAAAAGACATAAAGCCTAATTAGTGTCTTTCTGTCAAAGAAGGAAGGACTTTAAAAATCTCTCAATACCACCAGCCCCTCCACATCCCTCCTAAGTGTGAATTCGCTCTTTACACAAGGGTTAAACTGACAAAACAGAAAGGGTGTTGTAGATTGCACAGTAATTTTTAAAGTGATATTACTTTCCACTGGCTACTGAGGCTATTAGACAAAGAATGAGCAAATTATATCTTTGGCTTTCTATTACCAGAAATACCCATTAAAGAAAATGAATGTTTATTCTGCAATTATTGGAAACTATAAATCACAATGCTTAGTACATAAGAAGTGCCTATACATATAATTCTGAGCGTTTCACATCTGATTAGAAAAGCTGCTGTTATTCATATTACTTTCTACATGGGGCTGAAGATGTAGAACCTATTTTTATCTTTATAGTTATAGTTTTTAAAACTTAACTTTATTTTCAAATTGCAAAAGCAATATAAGCATGTATTAAGAATCAAACAATTCAGAAACATATGTTGTTGAGTTGGTTCTAACCCATATCAACCTCGAAAAGTGTTTCCAAGGAGCGATAGTAAGCTTGAACTGCTGACCTTGTGGTTCAAACCGAACTTGCAGTCCAGTGCATTAACCCACAGCACCACACCAGGACTTAGAGAAGTTAATAATCACCTCTAATCTATTCTCCTTCCTATGTTAACTATTGTAAAAAGCTGGCTGTGTTTCCATTAACAGTTTCATAAAAATTTAATCTCCCCAAAAGTAGTATTACTATATTCATTATTGCAACTTTTCCTGATCAATAGATACAGATTAAACTATTATATGATGTTGTTTGTTGTTGTCAGTTTGGCTCTGAATTGTGGCAATTTTAATGTATAACAGAATAAAACATTGCATTATTTTCATGATTGTTGGTGTGTTTTAGTCCATTGTTGTGGTTATTGTTTAGTGCCTTTTGTCTTAGG
Organism: Chrysochloris asiatica; assembly: GCF_000296735.1. NCBI lineage: Eukaryota > Metazoa > Chordata > Mammalia > Afrosoricida > Chrysochloridae > Chrysochloris > Chrysochloris asiatica. Next base: position 2,375,980 of record NW_006408739.1, read on the forward strand.
CTGGGTTTGCTTCTCTAGAGTCATCCTAAGAGAGAATGAACTATGCAATAGCCACAACTATATATAGTGGTTGTTGTCAGGTGCCATCAAGTCAGAACCGACCCATAGCGACCCCATGCACAGCAGAACGAAACAATGTCTGATCCTGGGCCAACCTCACTACCGCTGCCACACTTGACGTC
>NW_006408739.1:2390499-2391543 GCF_000296735.1 Chrysochloris asiatica
TCAGATTCAAAATGGCCAGAACCAGTCCATTTCAGCTCACTAATGCCTAAGATATTGATGTTTATGTGTTCCATTTAATTTTGACAATTTCCAATTTGCCTAGTTTCATTCTTTGTACCTCACCAGATGGAATACACAGAAATCAAATTGACTATATCTGCAAAAGAGAGACGATGGTACAGCCAGGGGCAGATTGTGGAACAGACCATCAATTATTCATATGCAAATTCACACTGAATCTGAAGAAAATGAAAACAAGTCCCACGCGAGCCAAAATATGACTTTGAATATATCCCACCTGAATTTAGAGATCATCTAAAGAACAAATTGGATACATTAAACACTAAAGACCGAAGACCAGAAGGGTTGTGGGATGACATCAAGAGCATCATACATTAAGAAAGCAAAAAGTCATTAAGAAGACAGAAAAGAAGGAAAAGATCAAAATGGATGTCAGAAGAGACACTAAACTTGCTCTCCAGCATAGAGATAATAACGCAAATGGAAGAAATGAGGAGGTCCAAGAGCTGAACAGAAAATTTCAAACGTCAGCCTGAGAAGACAAAGTCAAATATTACAACAAAATATGCAAAGATCTTTAGTCAGAAAACCAAAAGGAAAGAACATGCTCAGCATTTCTCAAGCTGGAAGAACTGAAGAAAAAATTCAAGCTTAGACTTCCGTTATTGAAGGATTCTCTGGACAAATTATTGAATGATGCTGAAAGCACCAAAAGAAGATGGAGGAACTACACAGAGTCATTGTACCAAAAGGAAATGGTTGATGTTTAACTGTTTCAAGAGGTAGCATATGATCAAGAGCCGATGATACTGAAGGAATAAGTCCAAGGTACACTGAAGGAATTGGCAAAGAACAAGGCACCAGAAATTGATGGAATACAATTTGAAAATTTTCAAGAAAGTGAGGTGGCACAGGAGGCACTCATTCATCTATGCCAAGAAATTTAAAGACAACTATCAGGCTGACTGATAGGAAGAGATCCATATTTGTGTCAATTCCTGAGAGGTGACCCAACGGAATGCG
>NW_006408739.1:2393128-2408681 GCF_000296735.1 Chrysochloris asiatica
TAGATTCATACATTGTAAGTCCATATTCTGATTATTAATGGTTGTTTACAACTGTTTGTCTTAATTTTGAGTTGTGCCCCATCAGCAAATGAAGGTCCTGAAGGCTTTACTACATTTGTAACATCACGTTCAACTGTACTTTGAGGAGGCAGGCTTTTCCCCAGACACATTTTGAGTGCCTTCCAACCTGAAGGGCTCATCTATGTCTGACAATTTTCTGATGCTCTTCATTATGATTCAATAGTCAATAATCTGGTGCTGACAGTGTTCCCCTGTTATTCTTAAGGTTTTCAGTAACTAAATATTTGAAAGTAGTTTGTCTCTCCTTCCTAGTCTGTCTTTGTCTGTAAGCTCAGCTGAAACCTGTCTGCCATGAGTGACCCTGCTGATATTTTAAATACCCGTGGCATAGCTTTCAGAATCACGGCAACACCCAAACCACCACAGTACAACAAACTGACAGATGAGTGGTGGTCTGACTCATAGCAACCCTGTATAGGGATTCCAAGGAGTGACTGGTGAGCTTGAACCACTGACCTTGCAGTCCAGTGCATCAACCCACAGCTCCACACCAGGAACAATTAATAGTCTATTCCAAAGTTGGTTGGCCCTTGGCCTTGCTTTAGCTGATGATATTGAGCTTCTCCATCACCTCTTCTCACAGATGTAGTCAATTTAATTTCTGTGTTTCCATCTGATGATGTTCACATATATAGTCACTGTTTATGTTGCTGGAAAAATGTATTTGCAATCAATGCAACCTAAAGTATTCAACCTATGAGAAACATTTGTACTATTTCTAGTTTTGTTACCACCACAAACAATGCTGCAGTTTCATGTACAGTCTTATATACTAGATGAATTTGTCCATGTAGGACAGAACCCCCCAAATGGAATATTGTGTAGAGAAGTATATTTACTGATACATTTTAGTAAATGCTGACAGTTTACCTTCTGAAATGGTTGAAGTAATATCTGAGTGTACATTTGTCCACATTCTTACCAACACTTTATGTTAACAATTTTTTTTTTATTAATATGATATAAACAAAATAGTACCTTCTTTGAATTTGCATTTCCCTGGCAAGACTGTATGACGTAATGTTTAAGAACATAGACCTAACTGGCTTTAAGCATGCTGTGGGCTAATGCACTGGAATACAAAGTCAGTTTGTATTGCAAGGTTGGCAGTTCAAACTCACCAGCTGTTCCTTGGAAACCCTATACAGGGTTGTTTGGGTCAGAACCTACTCTAAAGCACTTAACAACAACAACAATTTCATTCAGGACTGAATTTCATCAATTGAAAATGGGGAAACTAATAGTACCTTCCACATAGGGATATAAGTAAGATTAATTGTGTTAATATTTATAAAGTTTTAGAATGTTATATGATGCTTAGGAGAGTATTTGGAAAATCATAAGCACCATATGAATTTAATGAGTGCCTTCAGAAATTAATGTTTGAATTTTGTATTTTACTCTTTGGTCAGAACTTTTTTTCTGCTGCGAACCGCAAGGTCAGCAGTTCAAAACTACTAGCTGTTCCGTGGGAGAAAAATGAGGCGTTCTGCTCCCGTAAAGATTTACAGCCTCGGAAACCCAGTACAGGGTCACTATGAGTTGGAACTGACTACACGACACACAACCACCACCACCAAGCTTTTATTGTGAATTGAGTAAAAATTTACATGGGAGAACATCAGTTTTGCAGTCAACCAATCGTATTTTGTTTCATTGCAATGATTACAATCCCCTCCATGCACCATTGGTTAACAATATTTGCCTCTATTCCCTCTTTTTTTGGTGTACATAAAAACACACAGGAATATATAATTGTTAAAACAACTGAAGGGCACATTCTGCAAGCCAGACTTGTTCCATCCAGCACAAGCCTTTCTCTTTCCATGAGTCTTGGTCAGTACTTTTTGATATTTATTCCAAGCTCACGGGTGTCCTCATCCCTACATGGCTGATGAGCTTCACTCTGTCTTGTGAGTTATCAGAGGCTCACATTCTTGTTGCCATTCACTATCTCACTGTGGTATAAAACTGAAAATTAAAGTGCAATCTGCTCTATGTTTATTAGCCATTTTCTCTTCTTCTGTTAAACATGAATGTTAGTATGGTTAACTTTTAGTGTGTTACAAAGAATGTTGTTGCTGTTGTTGTTAAGTGCTGTCCAGTCATTTCTGACCCATAGAGACCCTGAATAGGGTTTCCAAAGAGCAGCTGGTGAGCTTTAACCACAGACATTGTGATTCAAATGACTTTGTAGTCCAGTGCATTGTGTCTTGTTTATCTACTGCTGCTGTAACAGAAATACCATTGCTGGCTTCTCTTTCTTGGTGATAGTAGATTCCTTTGATCTCTGCTCACTTCTCTCTCCTTTTATTTCTTGTAAGATAAAAGTGTTCCAGGGAAATTCTTCTTACATAGGATCAGGTCTGTAATGGGATTAAGAACATTGAATCCTACCATAAATCCTCTTATTGGTTTATCACTTCAGATCACATCATGAGGAATCATCACAAAATTGCCATATTTCATCATTGCATAACTGCTATATTACTTCACTACATAACTGCCAAACCACTGAGAATCATGGTCCAGTCAAATGGACACATATTATCGGGGAACACACTCAACTCCTGACAGATGGCTTTTAAAAATCTGGTGAGACCCTTCTTATCCTGGAAACACTCACTCTACTGTTTAGAAATGCCAGAAGTAGAGTAGAATATTGCTGCAATTTTTAAATGAAAAGGAAAAGAGAAAACTTTTAGAAAATAGAATTTTCTAAATAAATGTGATTAACCCCTACTTACATAGAAAGATGACTTGAAATTCTTTTTTTTTTTTTTTAAATACATAGGACCTCAGTTTACCTAGCCAGAACTTTAAATTAATTAGAACTTTAAAGAGAGAGCTATGAGGCTGTTAGAAAGCAATTTAATTGCCAAGGGCACAGTTTTATAAATGAAAAATAGTCATTGGATATCTTGGGTTTTAGAATAGCTCAGTCTTTCCTGTTGAGATTACTAACCACATACCTTCTTCTCAATTGGTTATTTTTCACTTGGATTTGTCCTCTACAGGGAATCTTGTATTATTTATCAGTCACATAAATCTAAAAACACCCAGCATCAGGCTTGCTTAAATGTCAGAGACAACTATTTCTTGTGTTCCTTCCTTCAGCTTCTCTCAGCAACATGCTCTTTTTATGTTTTTGCTACATTTTCAGTCAGATGAAGAGATGCTCTTTCATCAGGCACTGGTTTCATCTGTTTTGTTTACATTCAAATCCAAGTAGCACTACTGCATTTCAGATTTACAAAAAGGGGGGTGGGGAGAGAAAGACTTTCTGAAACACACTGGCATTTGTGCAGCATTCTTAGGTAATATCTGGTAGATTTTTACTGAACCTTAAAAATAATGTCAGTCAATAAGAATTTGTATGGAAATGTACCGTGCACCCCCTTCATATCAATTTACATCCACTACCATGTCTGTTTTTCCAAGTCATTCCCTCTAGTGCTTGGACTCCCAATTGTTCTTCCACCTCATCTCCAATCCCTTGACCCTATCACTTTTGCACTGATCACCACTTCTCCTTATACCTTTAATTCCCTCCTTAATAGACTTAGTTCCCATGCAAACATTCCCTTGCATACATCTTCCATTCCACCCCCCCTTTTTTTCCCCAATTTCCTGTATCCTACTCTGAATTAATGACTAGAAACCACAAATGTATCATTTTCTACTTAATCCATTATTTCTTTCTAGACCATCTTCTAATACCTTCTCCTCTACCCTCCAACCTCTAACACCATTTTCATTCAACTGATGATATAACTTTTTATTTCACTAAGAAGATAGCAATTAAACAGAAGAGAACTCCTCATCACCTACCTGCCTCTATTCCCACAAACCAGCTTTCCCTATTGCAGTGGACGAACAGCCCTGCACCTCTGAAGGCAGCCTTTCCATGTTGTGCTGTAGTCTGTGTCCCTCAACCTAATACTCAAGGACAGCACTGTCACAATTTTACTTCTCCTGTATGGTCAATTTCCCCTTCTCTACTTGTTCACTACCATCAGCACACATATTGGGGCAATATTGCATCTTTAAAAAAAACAAAACCCATAAGTTTTATAAACAGATTGATATGCAGTCATTTTAATAAACTAAAATATTATGTGAAAAGTACAAAATATGAAGCTGTCTCCTTTATTTTTGCTGTTAGGTGCCATAAAGTCAGTACTGACTTGTAGTGATATTATGCACAACAAAATGAAACAATGCCCTGTCTTGCATCAACCTCACAATTGTTGCTATGTTTGAGCCCATCACTGCTGCCACTGTGCTAATCCATCTCATTGGGGGTCTTCCTCTTTTTCACTGATCCTCCACTTTATCAGGCATGACGTCTTTCTCCAGGGACTGGTCCCTCTTGATAACATGTTCCAAGTATAAGAGACCAAAGTCTGGCCATGCTGGCGGCTAAGGAGAGTTCTGGCTGTACTTCTTCCAACACAGATTTGTTTGTTTTTCTAGTAGTCTATGGTACTTGTAATATTGTTCTCCAACACCATAACTAAAATGAATACATTTTTCTATGGTCTTTATTATTTATTGTCCAACTTTCACATGCATATGAGGCTATTAAAACCATGGCTTGGGTGAGTCTCAAAGATGTTAGTCCTCCAACTGACATTTTTGCTCTTGAACACTTTAAAAGGTCTTTTTCAGAGTATTTGCCTAATGCAATATGTAATCTGATTTCTTGACTGCTGCTTCCATGAGTGTTGATAGTAGATCCTAGCAAAATGAAGTCTTTAACAACTTCCATCTTTTCTCTATTTATATGGGTGTTGTTTGCTGGTCAAGTGGTGAGGATATTGGTTTTCTTTACTTCTAAATGCAACCTATACCAAAGGTGGTAGTCTTTGATCTTCATCAGTAAGTATTTTAAGTCCTCTTTGCTTTCAGCAAGCAAGGTCGTATCATCTGCATATCAAAGTTTATTACTGAGTCTTCCTCCAATCCGGATGCCATGTTTTTCTTCATATAATTCAATTTCTTGAATTATTTGCTCAGCATACAGATGAAATAATTATAGTGAAAGAATACAACCCTGGTGCTCACCTTTTCTGATTTTAAACCATTTAGTGTTCCCTTGTTCTGTTAGAATGACTGCCTCTTGGTCTATGTACAGGTGCCTCGTGAGCACACTTAAGTGTTCTGGAATACAGGTTCTTCAAAATGTTGTTGATAGCTTGTTATGATCCACACAGTTAAAAGACTTTTTGCACAGTCAGTAAAGCACAGGTAAACATCTTTCTGGTATTTTCTGCTGTTAGCCAAGATCCATTTAATGTCAGCAATGAAATCCCTCTTTACACATCCCAATCTGAATCCAGTTTGAACCTCTGGCAATTCCCTGTTAATGTACTGTTAGAACCATTCTTGAATTATCTGTAGCAAAATTTTACTTGCATGTGATATTGTTCAATGATATCCACATTCCGTTGGGTCACCTCTCTTTGGAAAGGGTACAAATTCCAGTTGACCAGGTAACTGTTTTCCAAATTTCTTAGAATAGATGTGTGAGTGCCTCCAGTGCCACATCAGTTTGTTGAAAGATATCAATTTGTATTCCATGAATTCCCAGAGCCTTGTTCTTTGCCAATTCCTTCAGTGCACCTTGGACTTCCTTCTTCAGTACCATTTGCTCCTGATCATATTCTATCTTTTTGAAATGGTTAAACATCGGCCATTTCTTTTTGATACAGTGACTGTGTATTCCTTCCATCTTATTTTGATGCTTTCTGAATTACTCAATATTTTGTCTATTGCATTCTTTACTACTGAGAGTTGAGGCTTGAATTTTCCTTCAGGTCTTTCAGCTTGAGAAATGTTGAGCATGTTTTTCTATTTTGGCTTTCTGACTTCAGGTCTGTACACATTTCATTATAATATTGACTTTGTCTTCGTGAAATTTTCTGTTCAGCTCTTGTATCTTCTCATTTCTTTCATTTGCTTTAACATCTTTACACTGGAGAGCAAGTTTCAGAGTCTCTTCTGACAGCCATAAGGTTTTAAATGGAACAAGGGATATCATTGCTGACATAAGATGGATTTGGGCTGAAAGCAGAGAATACCAAGAAGATGTTTACTTGTGCTTTATGGAATATACAAAGGCATTTGACTGGCTCTTAACACACTATGGATAACATCAAGAAGAATGGGTATTCCAGAACACTTAACTGTGCTCAAGAAAACCTGTACATAGACTAAAGCAGTTGTTAGAACAAGGGGATACTGAATGTTTCAAAATCAGGAAAGAGGACTTGAAGTATTTACTGATGAAGATCAAAGAATACGGCCTTCAGCATGGATTGCCCCTCAATGTAAAGAAAACGAAAATCCTTATAACTGAACCAATAAATAGCATCATGATAAATGGAGAAAATATTGAAGCTGTCAAAGAGTTCATTTTGCTTGGATCTATAGTCAATGCTCATGAAAAGAACAGTCAAGAAATCAAGCAATATATTGCATTAGGCAAAACGACTACAAAAGTCTTCTTCAAAGTGTTAAAGAGCAAATATATCAGTTTGAGGATTATGGTATGCCTGACCCAAGTCATGATATTTTCAATCACCTCATTGTTATTGTTGTTGTTAGATGCTGTCGAGTCGGTTCCAACTCATAGTGACCCTGTTTAGGGTTTCCAAGGAGTGGCTGGTGAGCTTGACCTGCCGACCTTGCTGTTCAAACTGACCTTGAAGTTGAGCGCATTAACCCACAGTGTCACACCAGGAATCCAATGACCTCATATGCATGTGAAAGTTGCACAATGAATAAGGAAGACCATTGAACAATTAATGAATTTACATTATAGTGTTGGAGAAGAATATTGGTATACCATGGACTGCCAGAAAAAACTAATCTGTCTAGGAAGAAGTACAGTTAAAATGCTCCTTAGAACAGAGAATGGAGAAACTTTGCTTCTCATGCTTTGGACATGTTGTTGGGAGGAGACAGTTCCTGGAGAAGGCCGTCATGCTTGATAAACTTGAAAAAGAGAAAGACCTCAGTGAGATGGGTTGACAGCAATGGGCTCAAATAATTGTGAGGCTGATACAGGACTGGACATTGTTTCATTCTGTTGTGCATAGGGTTGCTATTAGTTGGGACCAACTTGGTAGCACCTCACAACAACAACTCCCAAGAAAGTAAGAAAAAGATTATATGCAAACTCTTAAATGTGAATTTGTTTAAAACATTGATTAACTATATGCATATTGCCTAAGGAAATGGATCACATTTTCCCCCAAATATTTGAACTGTATTTTTCATCACTTGCAGGAATCATCCCCTGTGATGATACAAGGGCAATTGCATTATACCAAATTGGCTTTGTCACTCCAGATCAATGAACACTCATTGGAGCGTCTCATCCCACACTGCTGATAGTTCTGGTCCCATGGTTCACAGAGCACCTTGATGCCCTGGGCATGGTTCCCAGTCCCTCTGCTGACTGCCTTTGTGAGACTTCAGGTGTCTCCATTTCACTTTCTTCATCAAGGCCACATCCTCTGTCCCTTGCCATTGAAAGTTGTAGGGACATGCCTGGGACCCAGAATTGTTTCTTCAAGACCCCAAGCATCTGAGTACTTGAAATATGTATAATTTTAGTTTTTAAATGCCAATTTCCATCCAGAAACAAGAACTCTAGATGATAGACAGGTGATGACCCTTTGTTTCAGATCTCTTATTCAAAAGTTACACGGGGTCCACCAAATACTCTCGGGCAAGGAGACCTTCTTGCAGAAGCAGGCTCCTCCTCAGAGACAGTGACACTTTCTGGAAATAAAGTCAAACTAGATGCCACATCACATACATCTTGGACACTCCTGATCTGGGATCCTCTGTGGATCATCTATAGTAACCTGACTCTGAAAACTGTGTCTGAAGACCAGGAGAGTACTAGCATCTTGGTTAGAGTGTATACAGTCATCTAGGAACACGATGCCGCTGCACTCATCTGACTATTGATCACTATCTCATCTTAGTAAAACACTTCCTTGACTCCAAATACCATTCAGCTATTGCCCCATTCTCATCAGCCATCTGCCTGGCATTAAACACATTATGGCTAAAGCTTGGGAAAGCAACACTCTCTAAAAATCTGAAACATTTCATAGAAAGATTAGAAGAATCAATTCAATGATAACTTTTGACTTTCATTTTGTCATCTACGACTGTGTAGAGTTTCCTTTATAAATATTTATTTATATCTTGTTAAAGAGTGCCAGCTGCTCCGTGGGAGACAGATGAGGCTTTCTGCTCCCGTAAAGATTTACATCCTCGGAAATCCTGTTCGGGGTCGCTATGGGTCGGAACCGACTTGACGGCACTTAACAACAACAAAGAGTGAACTGATTTTATGAGCTTTTCAATTTTTGGTAAATTTTGAGACTTTAGACTAATATACTTATAATACTATGTTAAAGATAAGTTTTTGTTGTTGAGTGCCATTGCGTCAATTCTGACCCATAGCGACCCTGTATAGGGTTGGTGAGCAGTTGGTGAGTTTGAACCACCAACCTTGCAGTTCAAACAACTTTGCAGTCTGACACATTAGCCCACAGCGCCACACAAAAAAATGTAATGAAATACTTTGTGGATCCTGGGGTCCCAAAATCTTATTTAAAAAAATACTTACTACTTCTTCCTTGTGGTAGAACCTGCATATTATCTGGGATGCAGTTGGTTTAATAATAGGGTTTAAAGCCTACTATTAAACTTTTTATTAGTAGGAAATAGGTAGTGCTTTGCATGCTGGTGCCTGCTCTACAATCTTTACATTTAAAAAATTAAGTTACTCTAAAGTCAGTTTCCAAACTGAATCTGTGTGTTCACCATTGTTCCTGGCCACTATGTATCATCTGGCTCCTTCTTTGAAAAGGGTACCAGCAGCAAACGTGATGAAAGCAACCTCAGGAATAGAAGGTGAGACAGATACCTTCGTGGTGACAAGAAAACTTAACTTGCTCAAGGTAATGTCTCCACATTGAGGCAACCAACAAACATATGAAGAAATGTTCACAATCAGTAGCCATTGTTGTTGTTGTTAAATGCCGTCGAATCAGTTCTAACTCATAGACACCCTGTATAGGGTTTCCAAGGAGCAACTGGTGTGTTTTTACTGCCTACCTGTGGTTCAAATAACCTTTGTGTTTCAGTGCTTATCGTATGCAAATCAAAACAACAGTGAGATATCATCTCACCCAAGCATTAATAGCAATAAAAATTAAAAAACAAAACAAAACAAAACAAAAAAATCCAAACAAAACAGAAAACAACAAATGCTGGTGAGGGTGTGGAAAGACTGGGGCCTTCCTATATTGATGGTGAGATTAAAATGGTGCAACAACTTTGAAAAATGATGACACTTCCTCAACAATTGGAAAGAGTAATACCGTGTGATCCATCAATTCCTCTACTTGGTCTATATTGCCAAGAAATAAGAGTCAGACACAAGTAGGTATACACACCTGTGCCCATCACAGCACTATTCACAATAGCAAAAAGATGGAGACAGCCTAAATGCTCATCAGTGGAAGATTGGAAAAACAAACATTAGTACATACACCCAATGGAATACTACACAGTATTGAAGAATAACGATGAGTCTGCAAAACACTTCATAGCATGGATGAACCTGATTGGACATTGTTGATACTGTTAGGTGCCATCGAGTCAGTACCAACTCATAGCTACCCTATGCACAACAGAATGAAACACTGCCTGGTCCTGGGCCAACCTCACAATTGTTGCCCTGCTTGAGCCCATTGATGCTGCCACTTGACCAATGTGGTTGGGGTCCATGTCGCTTGGGGTCTACCTCTTTTTCTCTGACCCTCCACTCTACCAAACATGATATCCTTTTCCAGCGATTGGTCCCTCCTGATAGTACGTCCAAAGTTTGAGAGATGAAGTTTGGCCATCCTGGCCTTCAAGGAGCACTCTGGCTGCACTTCTTCCAACACAGATCTGTTTGTTCTTTGGGCAGCCAATGGCACTTTCGGTATTCTCCTCCAACACCATAACTCAAAAGCATCAATTCTTCTACAGTCTTCCTTATTTACTGTCCAGCTTTCACATGCATATGAGGTTATTGAAAAGACTATGGCTTGGGTCAGGCGCACCTTGATCCTCAAGCTGACATCTTTGTTCTTCAACACTTTAAAAAGGTCTTGTGCAGCAGATTTGCCTAATGCAATACGTCCTTTGATTTCTTGACTGCTGGTTACATCAGTATTGATAGCTGATACAAGAAGAATGAAGTCCTTGACAACTTCAATCTTTTCTCCATTGAAAAGAATGCTGTTTATTGGCTCAGTGGTGAGAATTTTTGTTTTCTTTACATTGAGATGTAATCCATATCGAAGGCTGTGCTCTTTGATCTTCATCAGTAAATATTTTAAATCCTCTTCACTATCAGCAAGCAAGGTTGTATCATCTGCATATCGCAGGTTGTTAATGAGTCTTCCTCCTATCCTGATGCCACACTTTTCTTCATAGAACCCAGCTTCTGGGATTATTTGCTCAGCATACAGGTTGAATAAGTATGGTGAAAGAATGCAACCCTGTCACACACCTTTCTTCATTTTAAACCATTCAGTGTTCCCATGTTCTGTTCGAACAATTGCTTCTTGGTCCAGGTACAGATTCCTCATGAACACAGTTAAGTGTCCTGGAATGCTCATACTTTGCAATATTGTCCATAGCTTGTCATGATCCACACAATCAAAAGCCTTTGCATAGTTAATAAAGCACAGGCAAAGCACATCTTTCTGATATTCTCTGCTTTCAGCCAAGATCCATCGGACATCAACAATGATATCCCTCGTTCCACGGCCTCTTCTGAATCCGGCTTGAACCTCCGGAAGTTCTCTGTCAATGTATGCTTGCAGCCATTTCTGTATTACCTTTAGTAAAACTTTATTGGCATGGGATATCAAAGAGATTGTCCTATGATTTCTGCATTTCATTGAGTCACCTCTCTTTGGAATGGGCACAAATACGGATCTCTTCCAATCAGTCAGCCAGATAGTCGTCTCCCAAATTTCTTGGCAGATATGAGTGAGTGCATCCTGTGCTGCCTCACTTTCTAATAAAACACGTGAACATCAGTTTACGTGACTCTGGGACCAGAATAACTACATGGTGTCCAGCTAGCACTACCAACTGCTGTGAAAGGGATCACCTTAGAAGGTCTTGGCAATAGTGGGAGATAGTGTGGAACAAAACTTAAAATTGTAAATATAACCAGGCGTACTAGTCAGAAAGACATGGGAGGAACCTGAGACTATGACCCTTGATTACCCTTCAGTCCTGGAAAGGAATTACCCTCATGGGCCACTTTTCAACCAAACTGTGCATAAGCATATAGGGGAACAACAACACTAGTGAGTTATGCTCATCATGGAAAGGGCAAAATTTACTTGGGGAGAAGGGTTAGAAGGAAGGCAAAGGAGGGTGGAATAGAAACAGGAACCACAGGGAGGAAGTGGGATAACTGTTGTTGCATGGAGGGGATTGCAATCATTGAGATGAAACAAAGTGTGTGATTTGTTGGATGTAAAGCTGATGGTCTGCGCTGTAAATCTTCACTCAATTCACAATAAAAAGTTGAAAGCAAAAACAAAACCAAGATAATGTCTCCCCTGGCATTCTTCTAGAAGGCTAAAATCCAGCCCGGAGAGTGCTTGCACTGAAGGGTCTGGTGGCTATGGTTGCATCTGGAGTACAGAATGAGGACCAGAGGACTGTGAGAGGCCCCAGGGTGTCTAGATGGCTACCAACCTGTCCAGAGGGAAGCAGGGCTTCTTTTAGGAATAGGACATCAGCGAGGTTGGTCAATATTTGCCCTAAATAATACGTAACACCTTAGAGTTGTATAAGCCTTATACTATATTCTAGGCACCATTCCAAGCACTTTACACGTATTCACTCCTTCAGCACTCCAACAGACCCATGGGAGAGGCAATGCTATTATATTGATTTTAAAGATGAAGAAGTTGAGACATAAAAGGTTTAGTAATTTGCCCTAGGTCAAGTAGCTAGTAATTGACTGAGCTAAGATTTGAACACTGTGGCAGTCTTGTTCTAGAATTTGTGGTCTTTTATCGCTGGAGTGGCACTGTGGGTTAATGCGCCAGACTGCAAAGCCGTTTGAACTGCAAGGTCGGTGGTTCAAGCTCACCAGCTGCTCCTTGGAAACCCTATACAGGGTTGCTATGGGTTGGAATAGACTCAACAGCACTTAAGAACAACCACATCCCATTATACACTTTATTTGTATGGTTGGTTGACCAATTGTCATCTATTTGCACTAGGAAACAAGTACTGGGAACGGTCGCTGGAGAAGGATATCATGCTTGGTGAGATGGAGGGCCAGAGAAAAAGAGGAAGACCCCCAATGAGATGGATCGGCCAGGTGGCAGCATTGATGGACTCAAGTGTGGCAGCAGTAGTGAGGTTGGCCCAGGATCAGACACTGTTTCGTTCTGCTGTGCAGGGGGTTGCTATGAGTCAGTTCCGACTCAATGGCACCTGACAACAACAACAACAACAAGTACTGGGGAGGAAGGGGGTACGTAGGGGGTGGGCAGTCACAAGAAAATTCTAGTCAAGGAAATGAATACTTAGAGGTGGTGATGGGATGGATATTACACAAAAGGAGGTCATCTGGATGGAGTGAAGGTACTCTTTGCATGCTGCTTCTGGGCCAACTTAGGCTATCTGTAGAGCTACTTGTGGAGATAACACAAAGAAACCAGTTAGCTATGAACTATCTGTTGTCTTAATTCCTGTAGGCCCAAGATACATGGTGGTGGTGGTGGTGGTGTGCCATGGAGTCAGTTCCATCTCATAGTGACCCTGTATAGGGTTTCTAAGGCTATAAAGCTTTACGGGAGCAGAAAGCCTCATCTTTCTCCCGTGGAAAGACTAGTAGTTTTGAACTGTTGACTGTGAGTTTTTGAACAGCCTGACTCGTAACCACTATGCTACCAGAGCTTCTTCAAGATATGTGAGTCAGTACTTATTTTTATGGGTGTTGTAGAAGTTCAGGTAGGAGCTATTTAATGGGTTACACTCTGAGTTCAAAATATTCACATTTGTAGTGGTGGTTATGTGCCATGGAGTTGGTTCCGACTCATAGAGACCCTGCATAGGGTTTCTGCAGCTGTAAATCTTTATGGAAGCAGAAAGCCTCATCTTTCTCCTGTGGAACTGCTTTCAAACTGCTACCCTTGAGGTTAGCAGCCCGACTCATAACTACCTGGCTAAAATCACTGCGGGTTATTGAATACTCTGATTCTGAAAAAGAACTTAACTGTTTTTAGGCCCTTTGCTTGAGATAAAACAAGTTATTTTCAGATTATTTCAAGTTAGAGCTTTTTGACATTCTGAATCTTTCTGTAATTAGATAATCAAGGAATAGATAAGTGACTGACCTAATGTTATTCCAATAAACTGCATGTTATGTGGTCAGCTTGTTTCCAATCAGGAGCTTGGGGTTCCAGACCAGGCAATTAGCCACATTGCATTTTGCATATTTTCATAAACAGCTTGGACTTACTCAGGAATGACTGTGGTTGAAACTAAGGACAAGAAATGAAGCTTGGTGCTTCTCTGTGAATATAACAACTGTACACTCCTCGTCCTTATCAATTTCATTTCTATGGTGTTTTACAACTGACATCTCCACACACGACGTTGAGTTTGTTTTGCTTTTTCTTTACTATTTCTAGTTTCTGTTAGTTGAAAGATTAATACTGAACTGTTGAAAGTCGACACTATGTCTTTCTTTGTCTGTTTTAAAACTGTGTGACCGGTTTACACACACAAGTATGAACTCTAATTTATCTAAAATTATTCTTATTATTGTTGTTGTTGTTGTTAGGTGCTGTCAAATTAGTTCTTATTAGTATCAGCCCTATAATGTTGTTGTTGTTGCCATCTGGTCGGGTTCCAACCCATAGTGACCATGTATAGGATTTCCAAGGAGCACCTGGTGAACTTGAATGACAGGCCTCCCGGTTCAAGTGGACTTTGCAGTCCAGCGCATTAACCAACAGCACCAAGACCAGAACTACAGCTCTATGATAGTGACTAATATGTATTAAATTGAGTCAAAAATTATCCGCACTCTGGTTATCTTAAAATGTCCATCCATGTCCATGACAACATTGAACATGCATGTGAAATGATTCTGTTCAGTAGACAAATGACAGTGGCAAATCATTTGCAAATCATCCATGACTCTGCCTATGAAATAATCCATGACAGATTGGATTTCAAAAAGTTGTACGAGATGGATACCTAAACAACTCACAGAAGAACATAAACAGAAGCATTTGGACATCTGTAAACAAAACTTGGGTCAATATTTGAAGGAAGGTAAAATTTTCTTTTAAAAAAATCATTACTGGTAACGAGACATGGATTCATCACTACAAGCCTGAGAGTAAATGGAAGAGCATGGAATGGAAATATTCTCAATCGCTGACCAAGGAAAATTCAAAAGTCAACTATCAGCTGGAAAATTGATTCTTACCCTTTTCTGGGATTCTCAAGGGCCAGTATTGGAACACTGTCAGGAAAAAAGGTTAAACAATCAACAGTGCTTCTTATAGTGAGATATTTGCTGAAAAGCTGAAGCCTAAACTTTGGATTAAACACACAGAGAGGACTGCTATCCAAGGGGATGACAATGCATGTCTACACACCTCTGCCCACACTGTGGATACTTTTCAAATATTTCGTTTTGAGGTGTCAAAGCATCCTTCTTATTGTCCTGATTTTCTCCATCAGTTTTCTACCAGTCTGATCCCCTGAAAGCAATCCTTTGAGGATGAAGATTCACCTCTGATGAAGCAGTGTAGTCGTGGCTTGCAGCTCAGCCTAAAACATTTTTTACTGAGGGAATACAAAAGCTTGCTGACAGACAAAGTGTATTGAAAAGCAAGATTATGTTGAAAAATGATGTATTTGTCTTTTCTAAAAGTTGAATAGAGATGGAGATGCGGCCTGTTCGCCGCTTTAGGCTCGCGTGTTGACGGGACTCTTAAGTTGGCTGATTAGGGGCTCTCCTTTCGCGGTCTTCTCTTGTCCTCAGACACGGCTGACAGAGGAGTTTGGACGTCCCCAAGTAAGTCCCCATGATCATCTTGTGTCCTTCAAGAAACTACCGATCCGGGTGCCTGGCAGCTACTAAGGAAAGTAGAAGGCCGTGTCTGGAAGTCGTTGAGGCAAAGCCATGATGTTCCGGATCGAGGGCCTAGCGCCGAAGCTGGACCCAGAGGAAATGAAACGGAAGATGTGCGAGGATGTGATCTTCTCCATACGGAACTTTCTTATCTACGTGGCCGTGCTGCGAGTCACTCCATTTATCTTAAAGAAATTGGACAGCATATGAAGATTTGGCATCACATGTGAATGTACAATATGAAGAACCTGGCTCCAGTTTCTC
>NW_006408739.1:2410236-2417887 GCF_000296735.1 Chrysochloris asiatica
AGTCCTCTTCACTTTCAGCAAGCAAGGTTGTATCATCTGCATATTGCAGGTTGTTAATGAGTCTTCCTCCAATCCTGATGCCACATTTTTCTTTATAGAACCTAGCTTCTGGGGTGATTTGTTCAGCATACAGGTTGAATAAGTCTGGTGAAAGAAGACAACCTCATCACACACTTTTTTTTTTTTTTAAACTTTTAAAACATCTAGTTTTAAACCTACACCTATGGATGCAGTAGCTCAAAAGAGGGAACAAACCTTTACAGCAAGGATCATTCCCACCCCATCTATACACAGAGTAGACAGGGATGGGCATCTTAGACATTGGCTACCCAAAGTGGGGGGCTACAAAGGCAAGAATTGACTGGCTTACAAGCTCTCAAGAGGGAACCTAGATCCAGAGGGCATGGAGGAAGGTAGAATCTCCACTGAGTAGTATCTAATCTGTTCAGGTGAGGCTGATGAAAGGAAATGCGGATAGGTCTATTGTGATACAATAGTGAATAATTGTTATCAGGACTGATTGTGAGGGTTGGAAATGTAAAGGTAGATATTTTGTAGCAAGGAGGGGAGTGATTAACTTTTCAGTCTAGTACTGGAGGTCCTTGGAACCATCAAGGGAGAAGAGCAGAAAGTGGGACCCTACCCAGAGAAGCAGTGATGCCAGAGATGGAAGCAGAGACAATGATGTGGAAAGATGGAGCGGCTGGGGACTTTAGACCCAGAGAGGGAGAGGGGCTGTGTGCTGACGATGGCGGGGGTGGGTGGGCAGGCTTGCAGGGTATACCCTTTGCTTGGTTGATGATGCATGGAGGGGATTGTAACCATGGCAATGAAATGATATATGATAGGATGAATGTAAAATTAATGTTCTCCCATGTAAACTATCACATAATTCACAATCAAACATTAAAAAATAAAAAAACTGATGAAAGAAAGAAAAAAAAGTTGATAGAATAAATTCTACAGCTAGAGTGCAGATGATTTTTGACTCACCTTGGTAAAACAATGAACCATTGCTTAATTTGGGGCCATCCTTACAATCATTACTATCTTCGAGCCACTGTGTCAATCCATCTTGTTGAGGAATTTCTTCTGTTTCGCTGACCCATTACCAAGTGTGATGTCCTTCTCCAGGGACTGGTCCCTCATGATACTATGTCCAAACTATGTGAGACGAAGTCTTGCCATCCTCTCTTTTAAGGAGCATTCTGACTGTAGTTCTTCTAAGACATATATGTTCATTGTTTTGGCTGTCTACGGTATATTCAACATTCGTCACCAGCACCGTGAAAAAAAGTCCCGTTTTTAGTCTTCTTTAGTATTAGTCAGTTCTCATAGGCATAGAAGATGATTGAAAATACCATGGCTTTTGTCAGGTGCACCTTACTCCTCAAAATGTCATTTTTGCTTTTTAACACTTCAAGTAGGTCTTTGGCAGCAGATATGTAATACACTCTTTGATTTCTTGACTGCTGCTTCCATGGACATTGATTGTAGATCTAAGAAAAATGAAATATTTGAAAACTTCAATATTTTCTACAGTTATCATAATATTGCTTATTGGTACAGTTATGAGGATTTTTGTTTTCTTTATGCTGAGGTGTAATCTGTATGTATATTTCTTGATCTTCATCAGCCAGTGCTTCTAGCTCCCTTCACTATCAGCAAGAAAGGTTAATGATATTTTTGGGTAATTGTCACATTCTATTGGATCACTTTTCTTTGGAATGGGCACAGATCTTGATTAAAGTGAGTAAATAATCAACAAAAAGTGGTTTTGTAAGGCCAGGAGACAAAAGGATAATTCCAGACGTGTAGACTTTTAAAAATAATGTCGTTTCATATTGGAAAATTCTGCTTAGAGGAACCTAGAGCTGATTGCAAGTGTGAATAAAGATAAAGCCAATTGAAGTGATAAAGTTGCTACAGGTTTTGACTGAAACACTTTCTAATAGAAATGATCTAACTTATCACAAACAACTGGAGATGGGAATAAGATGGTTATTTATTTTTAGTCTTTGCTTGAAAGATATGTTGTTGTTGTTAAGTGCTGTCAAGTTGATTCTGACTCATTGCGGGCCTGCACAGGGTTTATGAAGAGCAGCTGGGTGGTTTGAACCCCCTACTTTGTAGTTTACAGTCCAGTGCTTATCCTATAGCGCCACACTAGCAGTCCTGAAAGATATGTGTTGTTGATGTTGTTAGTGCTGTCGAGTTGGGTCTGACTCATAGCAACCCTGTAGAGGGTTTCCAGGGAACAGTTGGTGAATTTGAACTACTGACCTTACAGTTCAAACTGACCTTATAGTCCAGTGCTTATCTTACGGCGGCGCCATACCAGAACTCTTGATTTGACATGCTGGGCAAATAACTTGACCTCTCTGTGTCACATTTACAAAATGATATTCTCTGGACTGACCTCTAAAAGAAGCGCTGAGGGCCAGTTAATATGAATGCTTATAAAGAACAGGCAAACGTGCAGTGATGTGTAAATGCTAAACACCAATGATAAATGATAATGCTATTGAGTGGGAGGGAGGTATATTATCTCCTTTGCCTAACAAAGTTCTG
Organism: Chrysochloris asiatica; assembly: GCF_000296735.1. Classification (NCBI taxonomy): domain Eukaryota; kingdom Metazoa; phylum Chordata; class Mammalia; order Afrosoricida; family Chrysochloridae; genus Chrysochloris; species Chrysochloris asiatica. Next base: position 2,412,808 of record NW_006408739.1, read on the forward strand.
TATAGTTTGACCTCTAGGAAAGTAATTTTGTTGTGGTTGTGAGGGCATGCATGCATACATTGGAACTATCCTAGAATACAGATTTAATCATTTTTGAAGTTGAGCTTTTCTTTTTCTCCATGTCTTCAGAATTTTATAGATGTCAAATCAGTAACATATTGAAATCTGTAAAATGAAGTTATTTTTCTGAATAAACTTATACTTTCTCTGGAATATAAGTTTGGATATATAGATATATAGATGGGAACAACGTAGTAGAGTTTTTCTTGCCATTAACCAACTTTAAAGGCAACTTCAGTTTAATAGGCTGTAGCTGAGTCCTCCCAGTCAGCCAGGCTTTCTCTGCTTGAATGCAGGCAGGAGTAATTCACTCTCAGTGGGAAGCAGAAAGGGCCTAGACTATTTTCCTAAGAAATCAAAGTAAAAGTTGTATGTCTGACAGGCAATGACATCCCCCATCCCACCCCCAGAGGTGGTTGTGTAGCAACACTGTTGAGACCATTTCCTATTGTTGTCACTGAAGAGTGTGGATTTAGTACATTCTTACTGGTATGACTGTCTTCCCAGTAAGATCTCATTCTAATTTTGCATTTGGGCATTACTTTCTGGAAGAGGGTCAGAAACCATAAGGAAGAGCAAAGGTAATTGTGGCTAAGACCCAAATATGTACTGTCAAAAATAAGGGTATAATGAAAACACCTCATTTCAGAGAAGAACTCTGAAGTTCTTGTTATCACTTGAAGACTTAATTGGACTGCATGATCTAGGCTTCTTTCAGCTTCTGCAACATCTGATTTATCTCTATAAAAAATAGTAGGAAATTCCAGTATAGATAAGCATTCCATTTCTCAAATACTTTTTAAATTAAGATAGATTTTTTAAAACAAAGTCATCATAATATCTGACGGTGTCCTTAAATGACTCTTGTTTTACTATCTGGATTTATAATCTAGAGTCTATAAAAATTATCAACTATTATTTCTCCAGATCTTTTGGGGAGGAATAATTCACCTGTTTTTTCTTTCCACTTGATATGTAGTATTTGAGATTGTGTGGAGAAACACTGAATGTTGGTTGCAATACTGAATCAGCTATGTGTCTCTGTTCAAACAACACCTTGATTGTTCATACCATGAGTTCTGCTTCCTAGGAAGATGCTGTGGCAAGTTTGTCTACCTGTGATTTTTTTTGTTCTTCAACATAGATAGATGAAACCTTTGGAATTTCCTTTCTATCTTTTCTTTCATGATCAGGGCAAACTTCTCTTTCTGTCTAGCATTCAAAAGTAGCTAAAACAAAGGCAAACATCTTTTCTTCCAATTCTTGAAATACTTACTAGTCCTTGGGTGATGCAAATGCTTAAGCACTTGACTACTAGCTGAAAGGTTGGTGGTACAAACCCACCAAGAGCCACTTCATCAAACAGCCCTGGTGATCTTTTTCTGAAAGTCCACAGCCTTGAAAACTCTATGGAGCAGCTCTATTCTGCACACACAGGGTCAACACAATGGTAACTAACAATATAATAACAACTATATAAAGGGTAGTCTCCTGGGCAAAGAACACACCATTCTCCTGTAGCTCCATGAGAGAAAGCTTTAGATGAGAAAATAAATATAAAAGGGACACATATACACTCCTGGGAGCCTTCTCTGGGTATCTGTTCTCAGTTATATCTTAGTGGTTTTTCTCTTTTGAATGTGAACCCAAAGAATAGAAATTGAATCTAATTATACACTATGTAATATCATTGCTGGGTTTCAGTGTGTTACCGTCAACAAATAAAACTGTAAATCCATTTTTTATGTTAGCTAGAATCTTCCCAGAAAGAGAGGGAAGAAGGAAGTAGAGATTTTTAAAAGAGGCTCAAAAGGTCACAAAGTTCTCAGAGACTTTGTTTCCTGACATTTATTTCCCACTTTAGGGTATTGTTTGATTTGTATGAATAAGCAGGATAAAGCCTGTCTCTACCTGTGCAGATTCTCCTAGGTTTGAATAGAAGACATGCTTTCTAGTAGAGACTGCATGGAATCCCAGCTTTGATGAGTGGCTCCTTTGATGAGTCCTTTGATCTTGCTCAATTTTTAGGATCTCTTTCTAGATACCTGACAATAAGCACAATCAGCAGAAACAGCTTTCAGACTTCATTTCCCTTCCACTCAAGGAAGCCATCAACCATGCCCTTTCATCTCTTCCACTAATGTCAGATTGAGGCTCTGGTCTGGGCTGATGAATTGAGATTAGGTCTCTAAACTCTCTCATTCTTTGCTTTTTTGTTCCCTCATCCTTTGCTTTTTTAGCTGCTGTTGCTGAACTTTTGATGAATGAGATGAGATCAAAGTTCAATAATTATTTAGAGGTTTGTGGCACCTGAGGAAGTGTGAGGGGGCAGAGTGGCACGGCTATACTTGCAAAACCTGAGTCTGGGTACCCTTAAAGATTTCATTTCTACCCACGTCTGTGCCTTTTCTAGATTAACAAGTCCCATTGTTGAGTATAACTCAAATATGGAGGTGTTGGAGTCTCTGGTGGCACAAACACTTGCATGCTTGCCTGCTAATAAAAAAGTTAGAGGTTCAAGCCCACCAGAAGCACTTCAGAAGACAAGTTGACTGTCTAATTCTGAAAAATCAGCCATTGAAAGCCCTATAGAGCACAGTTTTATTTTGGCACATGTGTAACTGGTTTGACTTTTGGTTTGGTGTACTACTAGGACATAGGCCTTCTAGACTATGAATGGTGTGGGAAGGATTAACAGCAGGAAAAGAGATGACTAACTCTGTGTAATAAGAAAATAAATGCTTATTTCAAGGTTAGAAAGTAAGGGCAGATCTATATGAATAACATTTCTGGGCTAAATGGAAAGGGAAAAGGAGCACAAATTGGAAATATTTTACATTATTTATCCTGAAGAGGGTAATAAGCATCTTACTAAAAATGTTCTTTTCTGAACATCTTATTAATGTTGCTAAATCCTACGACTTGATGATGATGGTAGAGTTTAGTTAGCAGGATATTTCCAGGGAAAAATAATGTACTCTGTTAAATATTATCAAACACATTTTTAAAAAAGAGTAAATTTGGGACTTTTTTTTTCACTTTTGTGCTAGGAGGAACATAATATCTTAGTGGCCAGAGAACTTGATATGGAGAATTTTGCACCAAAGGTATGAAGAAAAAGGAGAGATAATTGTGGAAAGGGTTGGTTAGGGAAGACTTTATGGAAGAGGTAATGATAGTAGATTTTATATGCTTGGAGTCCTGGTGTGGTGCTGTGACTTAATGTGCCAGACTGCAAAGCCATTTGAACTACAAGCTCGGTGGTTCAAGCTCACCAGTCGCTTCTTGGAAACCCTATGCAGGGTCGCTATGGGTCAGAACCGACTCGACGGCACTTAACAACAACAACAACAATTATATGCTTACTGTGGGCATGTTCTTCTTCATAAATGATTTATTTCTCTGACTTCTCAAAAGGGAGGTATGATTTTTTCCATGGAATTCCAGATCATGGAATAGATAGTCATAGAGGGGATATGTTCCAGGCTTTCCAGTTTGTCAGTGGTAGAGCTAGGATTGGAAATGAAACTATTAGACTCTTTTTCACTATGTCACACTGTCTTCATGTGAGTTAGACCCTGAAAGATAAATGGAAGTTAGTGATAAGATGGAGCAGCTTAGGAAGACCATTGGGCCAAGTGGGTGGGGTTTCAAAAAAGGGGAACAAATGAGTAAACACCGGTTGCTTAAAGTGCATGTCACCAGTCAATAACGGAGGGTGAAGGGTAGACCAGCCTACAGATGCGTGGGTGGCCTACATTCATGAACCCAGGATTCTTGACACCAAATAAAATGCTTATTTCACTATATTTTAGCAACAAGATATTTTATTTCAGAGTTGGAATGAAAATAATAGATTTTAAAGTGCAAAGCCAAAAAACACTTTGAATTAGTTTGTTAATGTATAAAAGAACCATGGGAGAGTCTGAAAGCCAAGGGCACTAAACTAAGGCATTATACTAAGATAGGAAGAAATAGAAAACAATAAAGTGTGTTTCCTAATTGTACCCTAAAATGGTGAGGTACATGTATGTGTGTGTGTCCATTGTGCACAACCAGAGGCTGCCTTCAGAGATACTTCTTGCCCTGTTGGTGGAGGGCCCACTGACTCCACAGGGACAGTTTGTTGTCTCAGCTTTCTCTAACCTGTCATTGACTAGATTGTGGATAGCCTCTGGCATAGCAGGACAGATATAAGATGATCCTGAGGTTGGATTTTTTTTTTTTTTTTAATGTTTTAGTGTGAATTGTGTGATAGTCTACATGGGAGAACATCAGCTTTACATTCATTCCATCATCCATCATTTCATTGGCATAGTTACCATCCCATCCATGCATCCTCACCCAACCAAGGGGTATAACCTGTAAGCCTGCACCCCACCACCACCACAGTCCTCAGCCCTTTTCCATCTCCTGATCCTGAGTCCCCAGCCCCACCATCTCTTGACGTCGTCTTCTCTGCCTCCATCTCAGGACTCACCGCCTCTCTGGGTAGGATTCTGCTCTTCGCTCTTCTCCATCGATGGTCCCAGGGTCCTCCGCTCCTAGACTGATAAGTTAATCACACCCCTCTTTGCTACAAAATGTCCATCTTTAGATTTCCAACCCTCACAGTCAGTACTGATAACAATTATTCACCATTGCATCACAAGAGACCCATCTATATTTCGTTTCATTAACCCTTCCTGGACAGGCTGGACACTATTCACTGGAGACTCTACCTTCCTCCAGGCCCTTTGGATCTAGGTTCCCCCGGAAAGCTTGTAAGCCCATCACTTCTTGCCTTTGTATCCCTCCCCCGATTTTGGGTAGCCAATGTCCAAGTTGTCCATCCCTGTCTACCCTTTGTGTGAAGGGGGTGGGAATGGTTCTTGCAGTAGGAGTTTGTTTCCTTTTTTGAGATACTGTATTCATAGGTGTAGGTCATGTTTATTGAATTGTATCAGATGACGCTTTTTTCCCCCCTCTTCTTTCTTCTTCAGGTTGAGCTCTGTTTATCCAGTTATTGAAGTCCGGTCAA
>NW_006408739.1:2419650-2421353 GCF_000296735.1 Chrysochloris asiatica
GATCTCCTCCCTGGTGAAGTGTCTGTTCATATCCTGTGCCCATTTTTTGATTGGGTTATTTGTCTTGTTTTTTTAGATGTGTAGTAATTTCCTATATATTTTAGAGATGAGTCCCTTATCCGATATGTAGTTGCAGAAGATTTTTTCCCATTCTGTGGGTTCCTTTTTTACTCTCTTGGTGAAGTCTTTTGATGCACACAAGTTTTTAATTTTTAGTATGTCCCACTCGTCTATTTTGTCTATTTTCGTTTGTGTATTTTTCACTGAGGTTGGATTTTTGTCACACTGTCCAGACTTGATGTCTACTGGTTCTATAATGAATATCAACTGATGCTGTGTCTCTCCCATTCCTGAGTACTTACTTGCTCATTCTCTTTCAGTGATGAATAGACTCTGGCTCCTAGGAGTTTCTCAGGTATGGCTCTTCGAAAGGTCTCAAATCTGCCCAAAGTCTTGTTATGGGACTCTTAGTCTAGGATTCTATAGAAGACATCCATCATGTTTCCCTGCTTTGAATATTTTCCTCCTTCTACTGGTAACAACCACCTCTCCCAAGTTGCATGGGATTCTTAGTGAGATTTCCAACTAAAGTCTTCTCTTATTGGTTACAAGGACACATTCACACATTCACACACACACACATACACACATGTACACACACTCAAAAAGAACACAATCATCCAGGTCAATAAGTCTCTCATTTCAAAAATTTTAATTCTGAGTAAGCTGATCTGAGGATGGAAAGTTGGATCAATTACCTGAAGTGATTGTCCATTGGACATTCCCTGAGCTGCTCGGCTGCTCTAAATGTCTAAAGTTCAGGTTTTCCTTAGTTTTTGTTAGCTACACCCAAGCCCTTTTATATTGTTCTTTTGTATTGTTGTTCAAATTAGCTAGAGTCAGTTTTGATGTTTGCAACAAAAGAACCTTAATCTATATAAATCTTTACTTATTTTAAATCACAACTGCCCAAGGGTAGGGTGGCAGCCACTGAAATGACAGACAACACCATTTCTGTCTGAGTCTTAAGACAACCCTCTGAATGTTGGAATGAAATTTTCTTTGTGATAGCTTGAACCTGGTCTTTTCAATGGTCTATCTCCCTAGTTACATTGACCTAGGGTTGGTCTTCTTTGGACAGCCCATTCCCAGGCCAACTTTCTTAAACTGCATTTATTCTATCATTTTGACACTAAACTGTTTTCTGACTCTTGTAGCTTGTCTAAAAGTTTCCTAGTTTCTCTGTAAATTCTGTAGCGTGTTCTATTTTCTTTTCCTGGAGATTCACCCTTTCAGGAGCTCCACAAGTGCCAGATTGTGGAGTAAGTGACTGAATCTGGAATTGTTATAGACCTGGATTTGCAATTCACCCTAATGGGTGACTTTTGACTAATTACCAAAAGAGATTTTGGTAGCTCAGAGAGTTCTGAGAGCTCAGAGAGCTGAGCCTGTTGTTTACAGAAATAAATGCTGTTCATGTTGCAGAACCTCAAACTGACATTTATATATTGGTATGGACAACATTGCGAAGTATGAGTATTCTAGAACACTTATTTGTAATTCTGAGAAATCTGTACCTGGATCAATAAGCAGTTGTTCGAACAGAGCATGGGAACACTGAATGTATTAAAATTGGGAAATGTGTGTGACAAGGTTGTGTTCTTTCACCATACTTATTCAATCTGTATGCTGAGCAAATAATA
>NW_006408739.1:2422169-2423752 GCF_000296735.1 Chrysochloris asiatica
AACAACAACAACAACATGGAGAAGCAAAAAAGAGAATGGACAAAAGAGTGTGGATAATTCAAATTATTACTTTCTTGGGGAAAAAATGACTCTGCATGGGCTTTGGAAATGGTAAGCTTATTGGTGCCATCTTTATGATGAAACTTCAACAAGCTTGTGGAAAACTGGAATTAAAAGATAAAAATTAAAAATATAACTGTATTTCTTAACATACGTTTAATCAAGATCAAGATATTTTTGTAAGTAATGATACCAGCCATTTAGTACATCCAAAAAGAACTGAAGGTACTGGGAATTTAACTATATCAATACAATCTCTTTTACATTATTAAAGAAAAACTGGTGCCCTTGAAAGATTTTTAAAGATTAGGAAATAAAAAGAAGTCATAAGGAACCATGTGTAATGATATCCCATCAAAATTCTTGCAAAATTCCCTTGTTGATTGGCTGCTCTGAAAAGCGATCTTTGCATTGTTCCCAAGTCCAGAAACCAGCTCCCTGCAGCCACCTCTGTCACAGACCCCAGCAGCTAGCTCACCAGAGCCCCTGAACTTGCACTCTCATTGTCATCCTTTAGATTGGATCACCATTGTGCCCCACTATGTCAGGTGCGACTGTGGATACCTGCTCCGAGATCACCACCAAGGACTTAAAGGAGAAGAAGGAAGCTGTGGAGGAAACAAAAAATGGAAGAGATGCACCCGCTAATGGGAACTCTAATGAGAACAAAGGGAATGAGTCTGACAATGAGGTAGACGAGGAAGAGGATCAAAGTGAGGAGGAGAAGGAGCAAAAGGAAGAGGAGGAAGGCAGTAGTGAGGAAGAAGATGGAGATGAAGTTGAGGAAGCCAAGGCAGCTATGGGGAATTGGGCAGCTGAAGACGATGAGGATGATGATGTTGACACCAAGAAGCAGAAGACCGACAGAAGAAAAGAAAGAGTTAAACTTAAAAAAGTCCGCTGTGACCTATTCACCCTCCATTTCCTGTCTCAGAATCTAAACGTGGTCATTTTCGAGTAGAGAGAGTCCCACCTGCCCACTCTAGGCAGCGCCACTCGCAGATAAGACAGGCTCACTATCACACAACCAAAATCACAATGTGAATTTGCAACAGGTGAGAAAAAAGAACCAAAACTTCCAAGGCCATGCTTTTTTTCTTAAAAGTATTTTAAAAGGAAAATTCATTTGTATTTTTATTTACGTTTTATATTTTTGTACATATTGCTAGGGCTCAGTCATTTTTAATGATCTGTATGACCAAATCAGGCTTTGGAGAATTTGAGAACTCTCCAAATTCTAAGTTTACTTGTGGTGTGATCATGTTCACTATAATCTCAAAGGAGAAAAAAGACCTTGTTAAAAAAAAAAAAAAAGTCAAAACAAAAACAAAAATTACAATCTTAATCTGAGCATTCATTCCAGTAAATTTTTTTGTGTATGTTCTTAGCTGTAGGTGAGTAGGTGGTTTGTATGAGGTGGTTAAAAAAAGGCCAAAAATAGAAGATTTATTTTCCTTTTTTTTTTTTTTTTTGACTTTGAAATTGCTTTTTATTTATTTAATTTACTTTTTGGCCTGCTTGAT
>NW_006408739.1:2423852-2424694 GCF_000296735.1 Chrysochloris asiatica
TTTATTTATTTAATTTACTTTTTGGCCTGCTTGATGTATGTGTGAAACAATGTTGTCTGAGTCTGACAATAAACCAGAATTTTATTTTGCTGAGTAGTTCCAACAACAATACCAACACTAAATTCCCTTGTTTGATGAGAAGAATGAGCAATGGTGGAGAAAGATTAATTGGTGAAGTGTATCTAACATTTTTCTGTTACGACTTTGACTAATTTTCTCAAAACACTTTCATGATATGCACACCAATGTTTATAGCAGCACTATTTACAATAGCAAAAAGATGGAGACAGCCAAAGTGCCCATCAACTGAAGAATGGATAAACAAATTGTGGTACATACACACAATGAAGAACAACAAGGAAGCGGTAAGCCACCGCATGACATGGATGAACCTTGAGGACATTATGCTGAGTGAAATTAGTCAGTCACAAAAGAGAAATACTGCACAGGACCACTGCTGTAAAAGACTAAGAAAAAGAAATTATACTAAAAGGGGGTAGGGAGAAGTCTTTGTTGGTTGTTTGAGAAGTTGGTGATGGGTGAGGGAAACGGAGGAGGGTGGAGTGCAGGGTGGGGATTGGACACAGGAGAGTCTGGGTGCTAGGGAGGGGGTGCAATATAAAGGGAGGAAGAGGGAAGTGGAGAAACGAGGCAGATAGGAGAATAATTGGGCATGTCCGAAAGAGCTAAAAAAAAAAAAAAAAAGACTAAGGGAAAGAACCCATACTAAAGGGGGGTAGGGGGGAGTTTTTTTGTTGATTATTGGGATGTTGGGGGTGGGTGAGGGGAGGGAGGGGAAGGTGGAGCACAGGGCAGGGATTAGACACAGGATAGTTTGGGTG
>NW_006408739.1:2426104-2431723 GCF_000296735.1 Chrysochloris asiatica
GTTTTATAGCAAGGAGGGGAGTGATTGACTTTTCAGTCTAGGAGCGGAGGTCCCTAGGACCACCAAAGGAGAAGAACAGAGAGCAGGACCCTACCCAGAGAAGCAGTGATGCCTGAGATGGAGCCAGAGATGATGATGTGGAGCTATGGAGCAGCTGGAGACTCTAGATCCAGAGAGCGAGAGCGACTGTGTGCTGAAGACCTGGGGGGCACGGGGGAAGGATGCATGGAGGGGATTGTAACCATGGCAATGAGACAATATACGATAGAATGAATGTAAAACTAATGTTCTCCCATGTATACTATCACATAATTCACAATAAATCATTTAAGAAAAAAAAACAAAAAAAAAAACACTTTCATGATAAGCAGATGTTACGTACTTACTTTGCCTCTCCAGAAAGTCAACAGCAAAATGCCTTGAGCATCCCCTAAGCATCACCTTTGCTTGTGGCTGATCTGCTTTTGTCTTCACTGGACCACTTCTATCTCTTGCTAACCATTGCTTTGCTTTTTCTTTGTCATCAGGATCATACCGATAAAGCCATGTTTCATCTCCTGTCCAATCCTTCCAAGAAATGCTTCAGGATCTTCATCCCACTTGCTTAAAATCTCCATTGAAAGCTCTGCTCTTGTCTGTAGTTAATCTGATTACAAAAGTTTGGCATCTGTTGAGCAAAAACGTGCTCAACTTCAATTTTTCAGTCAGAATTGTGTAAACTGAACCAGTTGAGAGCCTATGGTGTTGACTATTGCTTCTGCTGTTAATTGTTGATCCTCTTCAATTAGGGCATGATCAAGATTAATTTTTCCTTGAAAATTGATATGGATGGTCTACCATTATGGACTTTATTTTCAACACTGTCTCATTCCTTCTTAAGATGAATTATACATTTGTAATCTACTGTTTTCTTTGGGGGCATTGTCCTTATAAAATTTTGTAACGTATCAGTGATTTCACCATTCTCCCATGCAAGCTTCATCATAAATTTGATGTTTGTTCTTGCTTCAATTTTATCAGTATTCATGTACTGATAGTATTCATGTAGGAACTCTTTTCAAACTGATGTCTTATCCTTCATAATACCTCAAAGTAGATCCTGTTGTAACAAGTTAGTATGAGTTTATTTCAGTGCAAAAGAATTTAAAATCCATGCATAGTTTTTTCATAATATACATCTTCCATGAAATTTTTGAAGTTCATATAGGAGATATCACAAGTTAAGGAAATTTAGGCCCAGAGAAGCTCAGTCTTGACCTAGGACTTACAGATGATTAGTTGTAAAACCATATTGGGAATTCAGGCCTCCTGATTTCCCATGAGGTGCCCATTTCACTATCCCATGCTAAAAGTTTCTCTGAAAGCCAGGTCTGCATGAATTTTCATGCATTAACTCTCATGTCAGTTTCTGTTACCTCAGAGAGTCTTCACCTATAATGGGAGTGACAGGAAAGGGTTTTGTCTGTTGCGAAAGTGAGCTTTCCTCAGCAAAAGGAACAGAATGGGCCTCTGCTTAGTTTAATTTACTGACTCAGGAAATCACAGTCTCTCTGTAGTTCTGAGACACCTCCCCCCCCCCCCCCCCACACACACACACTGTCTGAGCCTTTCTCTAATAGCATGTGTACTTATAGATACTTGTGTTGCAGGCTGATGAAGGCCAAAGAGCAAACCAACTCATTTCCTTAGACTGATACTCCCTGATGGAAGTTAACCTATAAACCATATATATATATATATATAGTTGTTATTAAGTGCCATTGAGTCATTTCCAATTCATAGTGACCCTGTATAGGGTTTCTGAGGAGCAGCTGGTGAGCTTTAATCACTGACCTTGAGGTTCAAACTGACTTTGCAGTCCAGCACATTAACCCACAGCACCACACCAGGACTCCATGTGTGTATATATACTCTCTCTAGTGATTTTATATTCAGATAACCCTAGTGGTAGTACTTCCACATCCAGCCAGTAGGGTTAGTTCATAAGCCTGGCCTGTGCCTGGGCACTAGCCTCTGAGTTGCTAGCATGGTAATGAATGCTCTATACCGGCCCTAGAAGACAGTAGTCATTTGGTTTCTAAGTTCACTGGGAAGGTGATGAATGATGAGTGAATGAGTTTTTCTTTACAGAAAAACAGAAATAAAGATTGAGTTTTTCTTAACAGGTAGTCTTTGACTTCTTTTGGTTCCTATAGGGAGACAAAGCTTTAATGATCCAGAAAAGCATGCATGAGAAATACCAATTCTTCTCAGAAGGTACAGTTTGGTAACAGCATTTCCAAGAAGGTACTATAGGGTCATACCCATAACAAGCATGATCTTGTCACTCTGACTGTGCAAACTTAATTCAGTGGAGGGGTATACAGAACCCTCATGAGCTGGCCGTGCTTCGCAGCCAGCTTCTAATCATTTACCAGTCTAGGCAGGCTTCCTGGGCTGAATTACATCAGATATAAATGAATCAATACAAACCAATTTCTTCACAAAAGAAAATCTAATTAGTCAAACAACTGCCTACATCAACTGCTTCTCTATTTCAGCAGCTGACACATTCTAATTCCTGCATATAACTGTATTCTAACTCCCATTAATGAAAAATACATATCCATTTTGCTATTGCCAAGGTTAAGCATTGCCAACTTTGTTTGTTAAAACACAATGAATAGTGGAAATTTTTAAACTGTGGTCTTAGAAGAGTTTCCCCTAGTTTAGAGAAAAGTCAGGTTCTGTGTTAAAGGAGTATATATTTAGGAAATGATGTAATCAGAGGTAGGTTTTTAGACCAGAAAGATGGAGAAAAAGAGGGTTATGACATCATAGAACTTTCTGGAAGATGTTGCAATCCAGCTCTACCTTCTAGGAAGAATGAGCACTTCCCACACACTTTTTCTGATTACAAAAGCTTTGTCTCCTTGCAGGAGCCAAAAAAAGTCAAAGATCACCTGTTAAGAAGAACTCACTATTTCATTCATTCATTCATTCATTCATTCATTCATTCATTCATTCATTCATTCATTCATTCATTCATTCATCACACTTCCCAGAGAACTCAGTAACCAAAAAGACTGCTGTCTTTCAGGGCCAGTATAGAATATCCATCACTATTCTTGCTGCCAACTTAGAGACTGTGAATGCAAATTGCCTGTGAGAGGTGGTACTACAGATAGCTATGTGTGTGAACTTACAGTAACACTTGTTAGTTGCTGTCCAGTTGATTCCAACTCATAGCAGCCCTATGTGCCACAGAATAAAACACTGCCTGGTCTTGAGCCATCTTCATAATTGTTGTGCTTGAGCCTGTTACTGCTGCCACTGCATCAATCCATCTCATTGGGAGTCTTCCTCTTTTTCACTGACCTTTACTTTACCAAGCATGATGTCCTTCTCTAGGGACTGGACCCTCCTGATAGCATGTCTGAAGTATAAGAGATGAAGTCACACAATTCTAGAGTCACACTGCCTTGGTTCAAATCCTAGCTCTGTCACTAACTAATTATATGATTTTGGATGGATTACTTTTCTTCTTTAAGCTTCAGTTAGACTATCTGAAAAGATAGGACTAATACTACATTTCCTCAGATCTAAGATGCTACCATTGCGTACAACTTTTCGTACAACTAAGGAAGAAACTAACTAGCTTGTCAGTTTGTTGTACTGTGGTGATTTGTATGCTACTGTGATGCTGAAAGCTATGTCACCAGTATTTTAAGTACCAGCATGGTGGATAGATTCAGTGTCTCTTCAACACATGGTACTAGCAAAACTGGAATTCTATTTACAGAAACATGAAACAAGACCCATATCTCATGCCACATACAAAGTTAATTCAGCTTGGATAAAAGACCTAAATGTAAAGGCTAGAATTATAAAGATCATCTATGAAAAACAGGGGCAAACTTAGGGGCTCTGATGTATGGCATAAATACATAAATTTCAAACATAGCTGAAAACCTACAAATAGAAGACAAAATAGATGAATGGGACCTCCTAAAAATTTGACACTTGGTAGCAGTACTTCCTTCTGAACTAAGTTCTGGACAACTTTCTCCACCAGCTCGAAGGGCTGCTGTATCGTGGGCTGAACCAGGGGCATGTAGTGCACCACACCCACATCCACCTGTGGTTTGGGAATAAATGCTTTCCCTGGAATGGTGAAGACGTGCTGGACACTGCACAGGTGCAGGGCAATTATGGACAGCCGGCTCCCCTGTTTACTCCCAGTGTTGGCTGTGAGTCTCTCTGCCACTTCATTTTGAAAAGTCAAAGTCATCTGGGTTCTGCCATAAGCAAAAGGCCCATCTTGGCGGGAGACATTTCCAAGCCACTTGACAATCAGTGGGGTTGAGATGCTGAAAGGCAGGTTTCCAATGATGTGGACATTCGGTGGCTCGTCCTCCCATCGTCTTCTCAGACTTTCTGGGAAAGCCTTTTCCACCTTGAAAGTCAACACATCCCCATGGACAATCCTCAGTTTCCCAGGCTCTGCATCACAAAGCATCTGTAAACCAGGAATGAACCTCGTGTCCTTTTCAACCACCAGGAGTTCAGCCACATTGGCATTGAGAATGGATCTTGTGATGCCACCTGGCCCGGGACCCACTTCATACACGTAAGCATTGTTCAGATTGCCAGCTTTCCGTACAATTTTATCTGTCAGTCTCAAGTCCAGGAGAAAGTTCTGGGACAGCTGCTTCAGTGCTTGAAGTTTGAACAACTTAATGATTGCTCGAATCATGGGCAAAGGCGGGAGATGGAAGGTGTTGAGTTTCCCGGCAGAAGCCATGTGTCTTTCCACATAATCTTTTAATCTGAGTTCATTATGTTTGTGAATATTCTTTTCATTTCATTTCTATTGTGTTAATGTTTACTAAATTTTTCTGATTTTCCTCTTTATTTTATTTTGATGTACAGTGTATTATTTTTCTTTGTGGTTACCCTGCAATTTATTATTTTTGCCCCTTCTTAAAACAGTCTGTCTTATCTTGAAATCTTGACTTTCTTGCCACTTGGAAGTTCTGTATCTATACTATTCCTTTTTTGTGCTTTGTAGATGACTTCATTATACATTGAAATCTCTGTTTCCCTATTTTCAATCTTTTAGGCTTGTTGTACTTCTATATATAGATTGAGTTCTTGGTGGTATTGTCATGAATGGTAATCTCAGGTTGTTAACTGCTGTTGTTGGTTCTCAGTGCAAAGAACACCCATTAGTATTTTTTGCAAAGTTGGTCTAGTCATTACAAATTCCTTTATGTTCTGTTTATCAGGAAATGTCCTAATTTTGCTGAATTTGAGAGACAGATTTGCTAGGTACATGATTCTTGGTTGGCAAACTTTTCCCCCCAGAGTTTTGTATATATGGTTACATTGCCTTCTTGCTTACATAGTTTCTGCTGAGAAATCAGAGTTTATTCTTAGTTGGTTCTCCCTTGTAGGTAACTTTCCATTTTTCCGGAGCTGCTTTCAGGATTCATTCCGTGTCTTTGATTTTGGGAAGTTTTATTATGATAATCTTGGTATTTTTTCCTTGGGATATAGTCTATTTGGGGATTTTTCTGCTTCTTATATGCTTATTTTCTCATCTTTCATGATGTTAGGAAAGTTTTTTTTTTTTTTTTT
>NW_006408739.1:2440896-2449614 GCF_000296735.1 Chrysochloris asiatica
CGATCTGCCATCTTTTTCTGGAAGTCGTTGTTAGGAAAGCTTTATCCTAACAACTCTTTGACAATTTTTTCTGTGCTTGTCTCTTCCTGTTCAGGAATTCCAATTATCAGTAAATTGTTTCTCCAAATAATTCAGGCTTTCTTCAAATTTTTTCATTCTTTTTTCTGATTGTTCTTCTAAAATACTAGTGTTGAAAGACTTCTCTTCTAGCTCACTAGTTCTGGCTTCTATCTCTTCAATTCTATTCCTTTGCTCTTTCAATTTATTGTCCATTTCTGAGATCTTAGTATTAATTTTCTAGATTTGTAATTGTAGGTTTTCTATTGCTTCAAAATTTGTATTTGTTTTATCTGTTTGTTCTTGTAGTGTTTTCCTGATCTCGACCACAGTGTTTATGTTCTCCTATATCTTTCTATCAATCCTTAGTAGATACCTAATTATCATTCTTTTGAATTATTTTTAAGTTAGTTCTATTACTTTTTCTTCCTCAGAAATGTCTTCTGGCTCTGCATCTTGGTCATTTGTTTGAGTCATTATCTCTTGTTTCTTTATGTGAGCTAAAATTGTCTGTTATCTCCAGGGAATTGTGATGTTGTCATATTTGTAAAAACAAACAGTGCAGTTGTTGGGCACAAAGGTGAGAAATCTCTTGGAAGCTCCTTTTCTGTCACTGTGCTAATTCCAGACCTCCCTCCACTGCCAAAGCTGCTAAGAAGATGGTTGAGCCATGTCTGGCTAGTGGTTCCCCAGTCAGTCTCCCTCTCTTACCATCTCTGCTCAGCTTTTCCTCCCAGCAAGCACTGTATTCACCTGTCTAACCTTTCTTCTGAAGTTCAGGGTGCCAGAATTTTCATCTGTGTATGTTTTATTTTCTTTCTCATGTCTTTGTTGTAGAGGATCTGTGTAGTATGTCTGCCTAGTCCACCATCTTGCCTGAAGACCTCAGAAAAGGTTTTCTTGATAAAAGAAACACTATGTGTTATGCCAGAATTCAGGGTCCCCAAAGACCACCAAGGAGCCAATGCTGATGCAAGTGCACAAGGGTTGTTTATTCACGCTCGAGCCTGGGCCTTCTCCGTATCCAGCACAGTGGACTCGGGAAAAGGCCCTGAGCTCTTTGTTAGTGGAGTTTTTATAGAGTTTTCAAACAAGCTTAGGGTTTCTCAGCTTTACAATATTTGGATTGGTTGACATTTGGCAAAGTATGAGATGTTACAGTTTAATTGGTCAGTACTGGTGGTCTTTTGTTCTTAGGCTAGGATCAGGAAAACATCTGGCATCTGGCCTTGGGTTGTCTTGTCTATTACTTATATAGTTCTTGCTGTTGCTAGGGGTGAAAGGATATTCTAAGGCAGCATGAGCTGATTTAGCACGTTCCTGGAACAGGAGGACGTGCGTGTTCAGGCTAATGTACAGAATGGAGTTTTATTCTTGGTCCTACACTATGCTGGTTACCATAGGAGAAGGAGGGGAAATTGTTCACTGGGTAGAGTGTTGCTGTTAAATGCCATTGAGTCAATTCTGACTCATTGTTAAGTGCTGCCAAATTAGTTCTGACTCATAGCAACCCTGTATAATGTTTCTGAGGAACAGATGGAGAGTTTAAACCTCTGACCTTGTGGTTCATTGTCCAGTGCTTATTCTACAGTGCCATACCAGAGTTCATTCTGACTCATAGTGACCCTGTATAGGGTTTGCAAGGAGCATCCAGTGGATTGGAACAGTCCAGTACTTATCCTACAGTGCCACACTGGGTAGGGGATAGACACACATTAACATGGGTGACGGGACAGGTAATAGACAACAAAAGGTAGAAGGGCAGAGCAAAGATGAAGGTAGCAAGAGATACAGGGAGAAATGCAAGAGTTACTGTGAATACAGGTAAATACTGTTAGCTGGTGGTACATGAGGGGATTGCAATCATTGTAATGAAGCAAACAATATGATCTGTTGAATATAAAACTGATGACCTGCTCTGTACACCTTCACTTAATTCACACACAGAAAAATTTAAAAAACAAAAGAAATCAAATGACACACTACATTAGGGAAATCTGCTGCAAAATACACCTTTAAATTGTTAAAGAGTAAAGATGTCAGTTTGAGGATTAAGGTGGATCTGTGCAAGTCTTGGTATTTTCAATTTCCTCATATGCATGTGAAAGTTGGATGATGAATAAGGAAGGCTGTAGAATAATTAATGCATTTGAATTGTAGTGTTGGGAAAGATTATTAAAAGTACCATGACTTCCAGAAGAACAAACAAATCTGTGTTTGAAGTACAACCACAATGTTCCTTATGAACCAGGATGATAAGACTTCATTTCTCATACTTTGGACATGCTATCAGGAGAGGCCAGTCCCTGGAGAATGGCATCATGCTTTGGAAAATGGAAGGTCAAGTGTAAAAAGGGAAGATCCCCAAGAAGATGGATTGACACAGTGGCAGCAGCAATGGGCTCAAGCATGGCAACAAGTATGAGGATGGTTCAGGACCCGGCCATGTTTCATTCTGTTGTGTAGAAGATCACTATGAGTCGGAACCAACACAATAGCAGCTAACAGCAGCAAGGAAGTAGAGGTGCTGCCATTGAAACTATGATGCAACATTGATAAAAAGATCCTCAATTTCAGAGATGTTAAAATGGTATTAAAGGAGTGTGGTGGCTCCATATAATAAGCACAGTTCAAGCCCACTAGTTGCTCTGAGGGTGAAAGATAAGTCTTTCTGCTCCTACAGAGATTTACAGTCTGGGAAACCTTATAGAAGGTCATTATGAATCTTAACGGACTCTATGGCACTTAATAACAACAAAAACAAAGTAGTGTCAGTGTGAGCACTAAGTGAGATAATCCATATCAAATGCTTAGCCTTTTATGGACATTTTAATTTATTTTAAGGTGCAACAAATGATACAAGAAGTCAGACTATATGAAAAATAAATAATGTGGTAATAAGACTGGTGGATGACTCATTAACAACCTGTGATATGCAGATGACATAACCTTACTTGCTGAAAATGAAGAGGACTTGAAGTACTTAATGCCAAAGATCAAAGATTACAGCCTACAGTATGGATTATGAAATAGAGAGTGGTTGGGAAAGGGCTTTGTCTGCAAAGAAAACAGTGCCATGAAGGATCAGAGTTCTATGTAGCTTATATTAGCTACAATGCAATGTATGAAGGAGAGTCAAAAATTATCCACACTCTGATTATATTAAAACACCTGTCTATGTCCACAGCTGATGACATTGAGCATGCATGTGAAATGACTCTGTCGAATAGATGAGTGATAGTGGACTGCGTAGCAAATCATTTGCAAACTAGCCATGGCTCCACCTAGGAAATAATCCATGACAGATTTGAGTTTAGAAGTCTGTGTGAGATGGGTACCAAAACAACTCACAGAAGAGCATAAATAGAAGCATTTGGACATCTGCAAATGAAATTTGGATTAATACTCAAAAAATGACGGTAAAAAATGTTTTTTAAATGGATTCATCACTATGAACCTGAGAGTACATGGCAGAGTACAGAATGGAAACATCCTCAATTATCGACCAAAAAATGTTCAAAAGTCAACCATCAGCTGGAAGATTGATGCTTATAGTGTTCTGGGATTCTCAAGGGCCAGTATTGGAAAATTGTCAGGAAAAAGTTTCAACAATCAGCAGTGCTTATTACACTGAAGAGCTGAAGTCTAAACTTCAGATTAAACATAGAGGACTGCTATCTAAGGGTGTTGTGATTTTTCAAGACAATGCATGTCCACACACCTCTGCCCACACTGTTGACATTGTGCAAAAACTTAATTTTGAAGCATCAAAGCATCCTTCTTAGTGTCCTGATCTTGCTGTATTGGACTTTCATCTGTTTGGTCCCCTGAAAGCAGCTCTTTGAGGACAAAGATTCACCTCTGATGAAGAATTGAAGGTAGTGGTGCATTTGTGGCTCACAACTCAGACTAAAACATATTTTAATAAGGGAATAAAAGTTTGTTGACAGATGGATAAAGTGTATTGAAAAACAAGGAGATTATGTTGAAAAAGGATGTATATGTCTTTTCTAAAAGTTGATTAAATTAAATTCTACAGCTAGAGTGTGGATAATTTTGGACTCATCATCACGTATGAATGTGTTTGCATGTATAAAGTGTGGCCAGTTGTGGGTGATGAAATAAGACCAGAGAAAGGTGAGATAAGATTGTAAAGGGTCTTAAATGTCATTATAAAGGAGTTTGGACTTTATTACATAAGCAAAGGGATTAGATTCAAGAAGTGTTTGGGTGGCAGACTCAAGGAGAGTAATGATGGATTGGCTCTAGGGTGATAAGAGGTACAGAGGAAACAGTGATTTCCAGTGTGTCACTTGGATTATTAGGAGCCCTGGAAGTGCAGTGATTAAGTGTGTGTTTGCTAATAGAAATGTCAGTGGTTTGAAGCCACCAGCCACCCACTGGAAGAAAGATGTGGCAGTCTGATTCTGTAAAGATGACAGCTCTATATGACAGCTCTACCTTGTCCCACAGGGTCACTATGAGTTGGAATGGACTCAATGGCAATGATTCCTTTCTTTTGTTTTTTAAAACTTAGACTCTTGGATAGTTTGGAAGGATCTACTGACTTGAAGTTTGGTGTTGTTAGGTCCCCTTATGTCAGTTCTGACTCATAGTGATCTTGTATACAGTTTCCCAGGAGCTGCTGGTGGGTTTCAACCTCTGACCTTGCAGTTAGCAGTTCAGGACTGAGTTGAATGTTGTTGTTGCTGTTAAGTGCTGTCAAGTCAGTTCTTACTCATGGTGACCTTGTACAGGATTTCCAAGGAGTGGCTGGTGAGTTTGAACCACTGACCTTGCAGTTCAAACTGTCCTTGCAGTCCAGTGCTTATCCTACATTGCCACACCAGGACTCCAGTTGAATAGTGTCTCCCCAAAATTCATGTCTGCCTTCAACCTGTGAATGTGACTTTATTTGGAAATAAGGTCTTTGCTGATGAAATCAAGTGAAGGTAGGATTAGGGTGAGGCCTATTCTAAATTATCAAGTGCCTTTATGAATGGGAAATTTGGACACAGAGACACAGACACACGAGGAAGAAGGCCATATGGAGATGAAGGCAAGAGATCTAAGTGATGCATCTACATGTCAAGGAATGCTAAAGATCACTAGCAACCACTAGATACTAGAAGAGGCAAGGAAGGATTCTTTCTTAGAGACTTTGAAGAAAACATGACCCTGCTGACACCTTGATGTCATACTTTCCACCTCTAGTACTTTGAAAGAATAAATTTCTCTGGTTTTAAACTTCTTAGATTGTGGTAATTTGCTATGGAAACCCTGGGAAACTAATACAGGGGAATGCCACAGACTGATAAGGAACATAGGTAGAGCAGCTACAGCAAGAAAAGTACTTGGCTGAGACTTAGGGATTTAGTCAGAGCATCTTAAAAAAAAATCTTTTTCAATAATCAGAGCAAGTTATTGCATTACACAGTACAGAGCAATATTGTACTGGGCCTCTCTTTCCTCATGTTTATGGAAATGAAATAGAGAAGATGTATACTAGTGTGACTTAGGAGTCAGGGTGCATGAGTTCAATGACTAGCTCTTACTATTGCTAACTGTGATCTTTGAAAAAGCCTGTGGTTCCTGATGGAAAATCAGGAGTATTAATAATACTTATTTATAAGTTGTTTATAAGTTATGTATCTGCCATATAGTAAACCCTCAATAACTTTAGCTCTTCTTTTTTTAGTATTATCTCTATTATAGATTCTGCACTTCAAATGGATTTTATAATTCTTTGGGCAAGAGGAATGTTATTATTGGATACATTTGTCCTTATATATGAGGCGGCACATCTTGGTGGTATAGTGTTTAGTCTGATTCTGCCACTTGCTAGCTATGTTATCATAGGCAAGGTACTAACATTTTTGAGCCTCCCTTTCCTCATGGATAAACTAAGGATCTGTAAAATACATCACCTTATAAGGGTGCTGTGAGGATGAAATGAGGTCATACAGTACAGTGCTTTGACATAGTACGTGCTATGTGTTTGTTTTTGTGGTTGTTGCTGTTATAATCATTCTTAGTTTTAGACTGTTAACTGTTTGGGAATGGGGTGCTTCACAACTTCCCCCAAAGTAGCTGTCTTTCCATGGTAGAGACTTTGTTCAGAGGCACACAGTGACAGCACAGCCCCCCGAACAGACAGTCCTCTACTTATGTTACACTTGATGAGTCCCACAGGCTGGTGAAGCTGAGAACCGCAGCTAGCTACAGAAATGGTGTCTCTGAATTAAATGGGCTATCTATCTCCCCAGTTTCTGTGTGGGAAGGGGATACATCTGGCTTGGTAATGAGTTTGCTTTTTGAGCCAAAGAGGAGAAGAGAATAGAAGTAAGAGGCGTGAGAGGCAGTCATAGAAACCTGGAGGCTCAGCTCCTCCAAAATGAAAAGGGAGTCTGCATTTCTGCAGAAACAAGAGAGAAACAACTACCAATCTCCAAGCTCATTATGATTAAACTTTGAGATAGCACAAAATGACAGTAATGTGACTACTGAAGCCTGTTTTAACTCTATGCAAGACAAAAGAGTGGAAATGGAGTGTATTTGCAGCAGAAGAAAGATACCGTCCTTGCTTACAGGCTGTGCATATATTATAGTGCATGAATGTCCTGTGAAAAGCTACTACAATTCTCTAAAGTGGCCATTTCCCTGTTTCTGGCAAATGACTGAAAAAATCTTTGTTGTCTATTTAGTAGAACAAAAGTTTTGGAACCCTTAAGATATTCATGTTCTGTTGTTAGACGATGTGGTAACAGATGGGAAAGAAAGATGAACTCTGAGGTGGACACATTACCTTGTTCAGCAGGGTAAAGCATAATTTCATCTATTTTGTTTTTTTCCTGAAAAGGAGTGGTGTAGAGGATTGAGAAAGAAAAGCAGCCCAGCGCCCTATTTTCTTATTGACTGGTGTCGGTTTGACTTTGCTTTTCTGTGTCTGTTCTTTCCTATTATTATCATATTTATCATCTTTCTTGGAGTCCTGGTGTGGCAGGTGTGGGTTAATGTGCTGGACTAGAAAGTCCATTTGAACTGCAAGATTGAAGGTTCAAGCTCACCAGCCACTCCTTGGAAATACTATACAGGGTCACTATGGGTTGGAACTGACCTGACGACACTCACAACAACAATATCATCTTTCTTGTACTTTTCCCATCTGAGAAGAGCAAATTATCCTCACGATCACATTGTGAGGTGAAGTCTGAATAGAAGCTCTGAACACTGGCATTTCATCAGATTAATTGCATAAACTGAGATGTTGTAAATGGATTTTAGTGTGTGTGTGTGTTAAAGTGTTCACAATTATTTAACTCAGGTATTTTAATACATATCATGTTAAGAGTTTTGAGAATCTTAATAGATTCGAGGAATTAAAAATTCCAAGCCAACTGAATTAATTCACTAAATGCACTTCAAAATGACATAAAAGAGGGCTCTTTATAAAATGAAACATAAAATTACCCAGCAGTTCCACACCTAGGTATAAGTTGTTGTTAAGGGCCATCAAGTTGATTCTGACTCATATTGACACTGTATAAGGTTTCTGAGAAACGATTAATTGGTCTGAACTGCTAACCTCGTGGTTAGCAGTCAAGTGCTTACCCTAGGTTAGCACAACACCTAGACCCAAAATAATTGAAAACAAGAATTCAAAAACAGATATGCTCATTGCAGTTTAATTCATAATACCTAAAAAGTGGTTTTAACCATTGTGCATCAACAGAAAAACAAACAAAATGTGGTATATCCATACAATGGAATATTATTCATTAATGAAAAAAAAATCAAATACTGAGAAGGAAGTACTGATGCATGCTTCAAGGACAAACCTTGAAAACATTATGTTAAGTGAAATAAAGCAGAAACAAAAGGACAAATATTGTATGATTCTATTCATATGACATATTTATACCCAAATCCCACGGTCACATAATTAATTCTGAACCATAGTGACTCTATGTAGGCTTTCCAAAACTGTAAATGTTATGGAAACAGACAACTTCATCTTTCTGCCTCAGAGCTGCTGGTGGGTTTGAACCGTCCACCTTGTGGTTAGCAGCCCAACACCTAACCAACAAGTGCCACCAGGACTCCTTACGTCCTTTTGATAGGAAAACTAAAACCCACGAGACTAGCACATTTGTTTCTTTGGAATCAAGTTCTTGTGGAGAAGGGAGAACGAAGCAGATACCAGAACCTGTGCTTAACCAAATTGCTAGGTTGCCTGTCCTGAAAGCCCGCTCTCAGTTTCCTCAGGACAATGAAGTTAAGACTCCTATCCTCTCTCTAGTCATCTCAGGACAGTGCTTAGACCCAAAAGGGCTTCTAAATTAGGTTAGCCGCTCCTAGGAATGAAATAGTCTTCACCTCTTCTTTTTTGTTCATGCTAAACTCACACCTTAGGCAACACCTTCTCCCTTTCTGCAGCTCGCCTCTTGAGAAATTTTTGCATTGAGAGAAAAAGAGTGACTCTTCTTCATTGTCCAGATTTCCTGTGGTCTCTCAATGAAGGATCTAAAGTAAGCAAATTCATAGAGACAGAGGTAGCTTAGAGGCTACAGGCTGGAGGGTTTATTGGGAACTTATTGCTTAATGGGTACAGCTTCTGTTTGGGATGATGAAAACATTTGGAAATGATCGTGGTTATGGTCC
>NW_006408739.1:2449884-2484722 GCF_000296735.1 Chrysochloris asiatica
TATCATGAGATAAGTGTAAAATTGCAGACACAGGGCTGTAAATGTCATTCTATCAGCCACACTTATTGAATTCTAATGAGGTATTAATCCCTCTGTATAAGAAAATATGAAAGAAAGAAAAGTCTATTTTTACCCTTGAAATGCTTACTCTGTCTGTTGGCATCAGATGATGAATTTATATATACAGTAAAGTAGATGATAGTGTGAATCAGGTGACTAGAGGTCAATTCCTCTAGTCCTAAGTCTTACATTCTTGTAGGCTGAAGTGTCTAAATTTGCAAAATGAGAGGGTTAGAAATGGCATTTTCTAATTTCCCTTTCAGACCTAAAAGTATGTGGTTTTGAGTGAATGCAAATTACCGTGTTGTGAACAAAATGCTTTGTTCATTTATTCAGCAACACTGAGAACATATGAGAAGCTACATACACTAATGGGACCGTGGAGGCAGAGGACAGGAACACTTGGTCCTGCCTTCAAAAGACCAAGAGGCACAAGTACAAAGTAATTAGTAATTACAAAACCATGGGGTCCAGAGGAGACCAGGGCTAGCTCTGGGACAGGGCAGGGGCAGGCCTCCTGGCTGTTATGGTGACGTGTGGAAAGGCCCCAGAGTAAAAGCAACAATTTGTCCAGTAGAGAAGAGGGGAGAATGTCTCTGGGGAACTAATGTGAATACAAGGCTCAGAGGAGTGAGACCCATCAAAGGCTTGAAGGTGTAATTACAAAATGAATATATCAATAGTGGAAAGTAATGGGAGGCCAGAGGAATTGTTTGGAACTTGACTGAGCTATGAATACTGTTCTAACAACTTTTTGCTTTATATCAAAGGCATTGGGGGACCACAAAAAGTAGGAGACATGATTAGGTTTCTTTCAGAAAGTCCACACAGGTGGCATTATGAGGTCAGTATGAACCTGGCATTACATGAAGAGAATATAAATACTGTTGGAGTGCTGAGAAGTCAGAATGAAGTGAAGTGGTACTAGTTTGGTGGGCTTCTAGGAGGAAGTGAAGTTTGACCCAGGTTTTCCAAGGAAACAAAAAAAGACACAAATTGGTAGAAAGAGGCAGGTCAAAGATGTGTGAGATGGCAAGAATGAGGAATTTACCAGTTCATTTTCTTGGCTAGCAAAGAGTCTTGTTAATGTGGAAAAAGATGGACAGAGAGAAAGCATTTGTGTGTGAAGATTGAGCAGAAATATTTAAATACAACGTATTAAGCTCAGGGGACCACTATGGGCTTTTATGAGAGAGACTGCGTGGCATAATGGAAAAGGAGACAGAATTAATGCTACGAGACCTGGGTTATGTAGCTGGGTCAAGGAGCTTTAGTGAAATAGTCGTTAAGTGCTTGGCTGCTAACCAAAAGTTTGGTGGTTTGAACCCACCAGTTACTCTACGGGAGAAAGATGTGGCAGTGTGCTTCCATAAAGATTATAGCCTTAGACACCCTATGGGGTGTCTTCTCTATGAGATGGGCTCCACTTGGCAGCAATGGAAACTGGGTCAATGTTTACATCACTTGATGTCTCTAGGGCTCAGATTTGTGTTGCTTAGATGGAAGCAAAAAAAAAAAAAAAAAAAAAATAGTGTTCAGAAGGGAGCCCAGCTGAGAACGAACCACAGTAACCCATTTAACAATGTGTGGGAAGTACAAACCATGGATCAGGCATTATGGGACACTGGGGGAACAAGAGGAAAACGTAGTAGGAAAATGAGCTTTCCAGATTTCGGGGAAACTGGAGACAGAGATATTGTCCAGAATGACCTGAATACCTGTCACTACTTTCTACCTTCCCATCTCACTCTACTTCTATCTCAAGATGTGGCCTGATACTAGGTTAGACTCAAGAACTAACAGGGTACTGGGTGACACTAAAGATTTCCTATTAAAGGCATGGGTTATCTGTGCACATTCTTGAATAATGAAGCAAGTGCTAGAATTTCGGGGAAGTGGAACCCGACTCTGCTTGGGCAATATGATGGTGCCTGAACTCTCTCAGTGCTCTGGGCACCAAGAGAAGCTGTACTGAGAATGACTTCAATTGCTTCTCTTCTGGGTGGCTGCTCTGCTGCTACCAGAATTCTTGACCAAATAAATCAGGCATTACATAGGCGTGACTTTCCCTTGTCAATCTAATCCCACCTTAATACTCCATCAACCTTTGCCCTCAATGAATTTGTAGTCTAATAGGAAGATAGTTGTTATGGATTGAATTGTGTCGCCCTAAAATACATGTTAAATACTTACCCCAAAACTTGTGAATGTAATCCTGTTTGGAAACAGGCTTTTTAAAAAAATGTTAATTAGACCATATTAATCAGTGTTGGGTGTGTCCTAAATCTAATCACTTCTGAGTTATAAAAATAGCAGATTGGGCAAAGAGGCAAGCACAAACTGGGGAAGACAGAAGCCATTTGAGGATTCTCTACAAGCCGAGGAACCAAGGGAAACCTGGAATAACAAGAAAGAAGGAATCAGCACAGCCCAGAACCTGATTTGTATTTTTAGCCTCCAGGACTGTGCGAATATAAGTTTTACCACTAGTGATATTTTTTTGTTACTTAGCAGCTCTAGGTAACTAAGACAACAGAGATGGGGATAGGTATCTTTTGGTACAATAGTGAATAATTGTTATCAGGACTGATTGTGAGGGTTGGAAACGTAAAGGTAGACATTTTGTAACAAAAGGAGGGGAGTGATTGACTTTGCAGTCCAGGAATGGAGGTCCCTGGGACCATCAAGGGAGAAGAGCAGAGTGTGGTATCCTACCCATAGAAACAGTGACGCCAGAGATGGAGGCAGAGATGATGAGTGGAGAGATGAAGTGGCTGAGGACTCTAGACCCATAGAGGGAGAGGGGCTGTGTGCTGACGACCGGGGGGCAGGCTTGTAGGGTATACCCTTTGGTTGTTTGATGATGCGTGGAGGGGATTGTAACCATGGCAATGAAACGATATGCAATAGGATGCATGTAAAGCTAATGTTCTCCCATGTAAACTATCACAATTCACAATAAAACATTTTTTTTTAAGTAAATAAGCAAATTGTAATGTCACTGTGTGGTGTGGTGCTGTAGAGTCAGCACTGGACTAGTAACCACAAGGTTGGTGGTTCAAACCCACCAGCTGCTCCTTGGAAACCCTACACAGGGTTGCTATGAGTCAGAACTGATTTGAGGGCATTTAACAACAACAACATCATGGAGTCCTGGTATGGCACTGTGGGTTAATGTGTCAGAATGCATAGTCATTTGAACTGCAAGGTCGGTGGCTCAAGCTTAGTAGATGCTCCTTGGAAACCCTATATAGGGTCACTATGGATCAGAATCGACTCGATGGCATTTAACAACAATGTCACAGTGGTCTTTATTTCTGTAGACACTGGCAGGATGGTATGCTGTTGTTGTTTGTAGGTGCTGTTGAGTAGGTTCTGACTAACAGCAGCCCTGTGCACAACAGAACAAAACACTGCCCAGTCCTGCACCATCTCACAATTGTTATTACGTTTGAGCCTATTATTGCTGTTACTGTGTCAATCCATCCACCTTCTTGAGGGTCTTCCTCTCTTTTTCACTGACTTATCAAGCATGATGTTCTTCTCTAGGGACTGGTTCCTCCTGATAATATGTCCAAAGAACCAGAGATGAAGTTTCAACATCCTTACTTCTAAGGAACATTCTGGCTGTACTTCTTTCAGCACAGATTTCACAGATTTGTTTGTTCTTATGGCAGTCCATGTTACTTTCAATATTCTTCACCAATCCCATAATTCAAATCCATCAATAGGATGGTATGTTGGTGGTGGCTGTGTGTCATGGCATCGATTCTGACTCATAGCAACCATTTATAGACTTTCTTCTGTTGTAAATCTTTACTGGAGCAGAAAGCCTCATATTTCTCCCACAGAGTGGCTGGTAGATTACAACTGCTGACCTTTCAGTGAGCAATCCAACTCATAATCCACTACACTACCAGGACTCCTAGATATGAAGTGCCAGAAAGAAAGAAATTCACTTTGCTGAATTTGGCTAGTCCCTAATTTTCTGTTTCTTTCTAAAACACTGTGCTGAGTCCACATAGAAGAGGAACCTTGGTTGCCCAGGGACTGGGCAGGGACTTGAGTCAAAGGAAATGAGATTCTTCTTGCTCTCATAAAAGTAACCCTGCTTTTCCAGCTGAGAGTTAACATTGCCGTATTTGCTTGAGTGCTTTTCCCATCTTTATCTGTCTTGGCCCTTCTTGCGGAAGGGAAGCTGATTGATGAAAATAATCTTTCTTTGTGTTCAGTAGATGCTCACTCAGAAGCCAACTACCCAACAGGAGAGACAGAAACCAGGCTCTGGATAATCTCAGGCAGAAAGGGACCTCAGAAGTCATTGAACCCATTTCCTATTAGAGGCTTAAACCTGCTCTGTCATTATTAGAAAATTAAGGCAAGGCACTTATCCTTTTTGGTGTCATTTGCTCATCATTTAAAAAGGTTAATATGAGGATAAAATACTATTTGGAAGGCATTTCTGCAACCTAGAGAATCACGAAATACAATGCACTATTTAATTATCTAGGCTTTATATAGCATTTTCTAGCTTCCAGTGTCTACTAGACATTTTCGTTTTATCAGCTTCCTTAAAGCTTTCTCTTTTAATTTTTTCAATTTCAGTCAAATTGCTGATAGGCAACACAATTCATGTTCTTGTTGAGGGACACCTGAAGCCAGCTTTCACTCCTAGCCAGGTATGTAAAGCCAGATTTATATTTCTTTTTAAAAAAGGGAAATGAAAGTCTCGATAGAAAGGTTGTCTGG
This sequence comes from Chrysochloris asiatica, assembly GCF_000296735.1. NCBI lineage: Eukaryota > Metazoa > Chordata > Mammalia > Afrosoricida > Chrysochloridae > Chrysochloris > Chrysochloris asiatica. Next base: position 2,454,694 of record NW_006408739.1, read on the forward strand.
CAACCAGATAAAAGAAGGAATTTCTTTAAGGCTTTCCAAGAAGATAGAATGGAAGTCTTGAAATATAAATTACTTTTTAATGGTATCTTGAAAAGGTGTTATTTTCTACCATCTGCCTCTCTTTCCCCTTTCCTGAATGTGGCCTGTGTAAGCAATTAAATAATTATGTATCTTTAAAATGAGTAAAAGCAGAGCTATTTTAGGAGATGGAAGGAACCTTAGAGATGTCCTAGTTTATCCATCTATTTTCTGAATCAGGAATTCAGAATATAGGGAAAGGTATCCTGTGATTTCAAACTCTTCCATTCAAAGCCAAGAATAAACCCAGGGTTCCTGACTTATAGACCAAGAGCCTTAAGATTAGATCAGAGTAAAATAAGAACACAACTAACTACCTTTGATACAGAGGACAGTATTCTCAGACAAGCGCCAGGTCTCAATGTCACCATGGAGCTGGTTATGTAGATGGTAAGAGTGGCAGAAACAGTGGACAACATCAAGACAAGCAGGCCAGAGGAACATCAATTGTCTTTCACACTGTCAAAGGGCATCTGGGCCAGTAAGGATAACTAAGACTTCAGATTTGGAGGTAAAACATCTGCTGAGTTTTGAATTGTACCCATTTAACAGAAGAGGAACGACAGTTTTTTCCCCTCTTTCAACTCAGAATTGTTCATGCTTTCTGATCCTTTTGCTTTGGTTTAGTTCTCTCCCTCATAATCTTTCCCAATGGAAAAACTGTTGGCTTTTCTGATGTGTCAGGTTTTGGAGAATAAGAGTTCCTAAGAGGAAGAAGGGAGCATGGTGGTTCCATATGATACACAGTGGACTGCAAACCACAAAGTTCAAGTCCGCCAGCCATTCCACTGGAGACAGATAAGGCTTTCTGCTCCCATGAAGATTTAAAGCCTCAGAAACATTACACAGGGTTGCTATGAGTTGGAACCAACTTGATGGCACTTAACAACAACAACAACAACAACAGCAAAGAGGGAGAACATTCTTCTGGTCAAATTCTATCACAGTCAACTCCCATGATTGTTTGAACTCCATTGGAGTTAACACTAATCAACCTCACCTGAATTTGTAGGCCAATGACTACAGCTTAGAAAGAGTTGTTTCATGAGCTCTCACTGTGATGACACATTTCTTCTCATCTTTCCCATAGCAATAATTCTCTGATAATCCTAGAGGAATAGAACCTACCTGAGGAGTGCAGGCCTGGTCTTTCCTGTCTACTTCTGCTTCTCTCCCGGTGCACAGATTGTTCATCCTTTACAGGGCACGACTTACCTCATGAAAGTAGGACTTTGAACTGGTTAAATCATGGCTGACGAAATGAAATGACAATGGACCTGGATTTGTAAAATTTGGATGAAGTAGAATGGCGATTGTTGTTGTTGTTAGGTGCCATCGAGTCAGTACTGACCCAGAATGAATCACTGCCCAATCCTGGGCCAACCTCACTACTGTTGCCACACTTGAGTCCATCGATGCTGCCACTTGGCCAATCCATCTCGTTGGGAGTATTAGTCTCTTTCTCTGACCCTTACCAAACATGATATTCTTCTCCAGCTACTGGTCCCTTCTGACAATATGTCCAAAGTATGAGAGACAAATTTGGTCATCTTGGTCTCCAAGGATCACTCTGGCTGCACTTCTTCCAAAATAGATCTATTGGTTCTTATGGCAGCCAATGGCACTTTCAATATTCTCCTCCAACACCATAACTCAAAAGCATCAATTCTTCTACGGTCTTCCTTTTTCATTGTCCAGCTTTCACATACATATGAGGTTATTGAAAACACCATGGCTTGGGTCAGGCGCACCTTAGTCCTGAAGCTGACATCTTTGCTCTTCAACACTTTTTTAAGGTCTTGTGCAACTGATTTGTCTAATGCAATACGTCGTTTGATTTCTTGACTGCTGCTTCCATGAGTGTTGATAATTGATCCAAGAAGAATGAAGTTCTCGACAACTTCAATCTTTTCTCGGTTGATAAGAATGTTGTTTATTGGTCCAGTGGTGAGGATTTTTGTTTTCTTTACAATGAGATGTAATCCATACTGAAGGCTGTGCTCTTTGATCTTCACCAGTAAATGTTTTAAGTCCTCTTCACTATCAGCAAGCAAGGTTGTATCATCTGCATATCACAGGTTGTCAATGAGTCTTCCTCCAATCCTGATGCCACATTTTTCTTCATATAACCCAGCTTCTTAGATTATTTGCTCAGCATACAGGTTGAATAAGTCGAATAAGTACAACCTTGTTACACATCTTTCTTAATTTTAAACCATTCCATGTTCCCATGTTCTGTTCGAACAACTGCTTCTTGGTCCATGTACAGATTCCTCATGAGCACAATTAAGTGTTCCAGAATACTCATACTTCGCAATATTGTTCATATCCACACAATAAAAAATCCACATTGTCATGGTCCACACAATCAAAAGCCTTTGCATAGTCAATAAAGCACAGGTAAACATCTTTCTGATATTCTCTGCTTTCAGCCAAGATCCATCGGACATTAGCAATGATATCCCTCATTCCACGTCCTCTTCTGAATCTGGATTGGACCTCTGGAAGTTCTCTGTCAATGTATGATTGTAGCCGTTTCTATATTACCTTTAGCAAAACTTTATTCGTATGGGATATCAAAGAGATTGTCCGATGATTTCCGCATTCTGTTGGGTCACCTCTCTTTGGAATGGGCACAAATATGGATGTCTTCCAATCAGTTAGTCAGATAGTTGTCTTCCAAATTTCTTGGCAGAGATGAGTGAGTGCCTCTCGTGCTGCCTCACTTTCTTGAAAAATTTCAATTTTTATTCCATCAATTCCTGGTGCCTTGTTCTTTGCCAATTCCTTCAACACACCTTGGACTTCCTCCTTCAGCATCATTGGCTCTTTTTTTTTTTTTTTTCAATTTTTAAAAAAATATTGGAATATAAAATTTATTCAAATGCAACAAAATAACAGCCTCTAAAAAGTAGGAGCTACAATAGTAAACACAACACAGTACCACAAACTCCATTGTTCATCACATAAACATCTTCTTTTAATTATAATTTTTCTCCCTGAGTTAAACCAGCACCTGTTTGCATAGAAGACTTTTAAAAATAGTCTCACTTCTTTGTTAATGTATTTTAGCATTCCACTAAAGTCATTACTCTCAGAACTATCATCTTCTAGGTTATATATGAGAGGATCAAATGATTCTAACTGGTTGTAAGTCAGATTCTTCTGGCTTTCTTCCAATGTTGAAGGCTGTTGTAACTGCATTTTCTCTAAGTCTTGTAGCAGTTCTTCAGGAAGATCTTCATCATCATGTGTTCTGAAACTTAGATCACTAGCACTTATAGAGCGATGTAATTTTTTACAGTTGAAAAAAGAGGTGTGAAAATGTTTAACTAACTTTGGATCCTCAATGTCTGGCAGTTTTTCTGTTGCAACCGATAGAAACTTGATGTCTTCCGCCATTTCATGTCCAGAAATTTTAGCTTGTAACCTTGATAATTCTGATTCTTTAATAAGCAATGCTTCATTTGTAGCTTCAATCACTTCATTCCTGTCTTGAACTTGTTGATGCAAATTGCTTACAGTGTCCTGAGCATCTTCTAATTCCAGTTTCGCCTTTTCTAATTGTTCGTTTAATTGCTGACATTTTGAGAGTCAGTAGACATCTTCCTTTGCATGGTTTTCTTGATGTGAGAGCATCTCATGATGATAATAAGCTTCTTTGAGAGATTCTACTTCTGTTGACAATTTCTTGATTTCTGCTCTCATTCTTGCTTCTAACTGAGCTTCACGTACTTGAGAAGCTCCCAATTCTTCAGCTAAATGGTTTCCACGAACTTCTTTCTCCTTAGAGAGTTGCTTTATTTCCTCCAGTTCACTTGAGAGCCTTTCTATTTCTCTTTGTGCTTGTACTTGTTGATGACGAGCCTCCACCATTTCTGTATGAGAGTTCTGCAACTGCTCCCGGGTTAGTCTCAATTCTTGATCCGTATCTACAGCCTCTTTGTATTGAGTTGCAATGTACTGTTCCTGCTCTTTCATAACACTTTTCATTTCTTTCATCTTTTGTTGTGTTCTTTCGGCTTCTTTTTTCAGTTGACTTATCTCTTGTTCATTTTGTAACATCATAAACTCTTTTTCTCGAAGTTGTTCTTTGGCATTTTGTAATTTTTCATTCAAATTTTCTGTCTATTTGTTGCATTCTTTAAGTTCCAAATCTGATTTCTTTAAAGTACCCTCTAGTTTAATGATTTTTTGTTCCATTTCTCCTTTATGCTCACGAATAGTCATATCCAAATGTGTAACCTGAGCTGCTCTTTGCTTTAGCTCCCAATTTCTCTCCTTTAGTGCCTGATCCATTTCGAGGAGTTCTTGCTTTTTGTCTTCAATATCCATCTTACATTCTCTCAGTTCAGCTGCAAGATCTTTTATAGTAGTATATTTTTCTTTTAGTGATAACTGAGCCTTCTGTAGTACATCTCTCAATTCTTGAAGTTGTCTTAAAGTACTTTTTACTTCTCCATGTGCATTTTGCAGTTCAGTCTCTAGTGCTTCCCATTTTTGTGAGGCTTCTGTTAGTTCAGTTTCAGTATAATGATGTAACTTTTCTAACTCTTTCACAGTGTGTGTTTTCTTATCTAATTCTGTCTTTGTCTGCTCTAAGATCATATCTAATTGAGAAATATGCATTGCTTTATTTTCACCATCTCGCTTTTGGTGCATTATTTCTTTTTCCATTCTAGATAGCTCTTCTTTGTACTGATCCGTCTCAAGTTTTGCTTGCCTGGCAGTACCAGTGAGCTCAATAATTTTGTGCCGCTTTAAATCTGCTTCATGTGTAGCTGCTTCACATTTGTCTTCCATTTTTCTTAACTTTTCGGTTGAACTTTCCCTTTGCTTTTGAAGCTCTTGTTCCAGTTTTGATACCTGTTTCTCAAGTTTCGTTTGAATGTCTTCTAGTTCTCCATTCCTCATGGTCTCTTGTAACATTTGCTGTTGCTGCTGAAGAGTATGCTGCAGGATAACATTTTGCTCAGTGGTCTCTTGAAGACTGTGATTTTTAATCTTTAGTTCCTTCTGTAAGCAATATACGTCTTCAGATTTCTTCTTTAGCTGTTTTTCAAACTTTTCTTTATTTCCTTCCAATTGATTCAAATGCAAGGCAAGTTCTTCCTTACAAATTTCCAATGCTGAATCTAGTGGCCTTACCTTGATTGTTTCTTCAGATACTTGGTTCTGTAATGCCTTCAAAGCTTCATCTTTCTTCATATTTTCCTTTTCCATTTCCCCTTTGCTTTCTGTCAAGAGTCTATCTAGTAATTCTAGATGGTGATGTTTGCATATGATATCTTGCTGCAACATGGACATAGTCTTTTCTTGTTCTTTAAATTGTTGTTCTTTTTTCTCAAGTTGAGCTGCAAGTCTTTCAATCTGCTTTTTCATCTCTTTATGCTGTTCAAAATGAATTTTCTTTGCTTTTTCAAAGGCTAAACAAATTTTCTCCTGCTCTGTATTGATATTGGTTTCTAGACTTCTTATTTTTTCATTCTTCTCCATAAGTTCCTGTTCTAGCTCTGCATTCTTTGCAGCAATACAGGAATAAGCAACTATTTTTTCCTCAAGCTGTTTCTCTAGTGTCAAAAGTTGAGGACATTTCTTTGTCATTTCATTTTCCAGTTTGCTAGAATTTGAAGCTTTCTCTAGTAGCTCCTCTTGAATTAGCTGGAACTGGCTAGTTCTGTGGGCCATGCCAACCTTCAAATCAGAATTCTCAGCTTCTATTTGCATTAGTTTAATACGGAGTTCTTCTCTTCCAGCAGCAAGTCTTTGCTTTTCTCTTTCATAATGCTTATTTTGATCTTTTGTCCTTTCTACTGGATTACTGCCTAGTTTTACAGGTTCTGTTTCTAAACTACTTAATTTGCCACTTTCTTGGTTGTCATTGCAAGAAATAAGACTCTGAGATAACTGATTAGCAGTCAGGTTTGTTTGACGCTTCTGAATTTCTGCCTCTTTTATTGCAAGCTTAATCCTCAATTCTGAGATTATTATTTTATTTGCCTCACAGCATCCAATGCAATCATCTTCCTTGTTTGATAAACTACTCATCTGGTGCTTAGGAAGAGATGATTTAAAACCAAACATTTCTCTTTTAATTGGCAAGTGGGATATAATTTTTCCCAAACTTCTCAGTTCCATCCTTGAATTTTCAATTTCTTGGTGACACAAATCTAGTCGCTCATTCTGTGTTGTAATTCAGAGCTTTAATTCTCTGTTTTCATTCATTATAGAAAACTTTTCTCGAAGTATTTCTTCTTTGTCCTCTAGATCATTCTGTAGCTTTAGAACACTTTGTCTAGATTCAGTTAGTTGTGCCATGACTTCTGAATTTTTCACTGCCATAGTTCTTAATTTTTCTTTTCCAATGGTACTTTCTTCCTTTAACTGCCTGAGCTGGCTGGTCCGAGAAGCGCTGGAAGTCCTCTCCCCCGACATCAATATTTTAATAACAGCAGGTTCACCCATGGTGGACACGTTTCAGATAAGCTTCCAGATGAAGAAAGACTTAATTTTTCTTTCAGAACTTCAACTTCATTTTTATATATACCATACTTTTCCTGTAGTCTTTTATTTTCTTGTTCACAGTTAATTAGATTTTTCTCTAATATATCTTCTTCAGCTTGAACCTTTTCCAGGTTTTCAGCCACTTTTTCTTTATATTGTTGGAAAGCTTTACTCATTTCTTCCGCATTATAAAGTGCATCATTCCTTTGTCTTTCAGCCCTCTTTCCTTGTTTACTTTGCTCAGGTAAGTCCACCTTCAACTTTATACATTCTTCTTGGGACTTCTGCAAACTCTGTTCTTTTTCAATCACCATTTTTTGTCTCTGCTCTAATTTTTCTTCTGCCTCTCTCAAAACTATATCTTGGGCTGAAACTTCGGCTTCCAAATTTATAATCTGTTCTTCTAAGATTGGGACATTGGCTGCCTGTTGTTGAGCAGACTCAAGTATAGCCACCTTTGCTTTTGACTGTGTTAATTCAAAGTGGATAGATTCTACTTTAGTCATTAAAGAATGATTCTGTGAGACCAAGCAAGCATTCTGCTGCCTAAGTTTATTAAGTTTCTCTCAAAGGCTTTTGATTTCCTGATCCATAGGGGTAGAAGATGCAAAAGACACTTTATCTCTTGACTTTTTATGAGAATCGGAATTGCCGCTGGACAGCTTACAAACTTTTTTATAAGGTGAGTAATTCAAAAATCCAGTGTGGGTAGGCTGAGCAAGATCTTCCAAAACTAGCCTTTCAAATCTTGAGGAATTACAGACATAATCAGAATGTTCACTTGTACTAACACTAGATAACTCTTCCCCTAAATTCTGCAACCCCATTCTGTTATCTTTAGTTTATGTCTTAAGGAAGCAACATTTGCAAGCAAACTTTCTTCTTCATTGCCTTTATTATAATAGCCTGATGAATTAGATGCCATTTCCTTTAGAGCACGGTGTTTCGCCCTCCGAGGGAGCCTTTGCCGCCGCTAGCTGGGGTTTCTTCAGGCTCCAGGTTTCTCTACTAACCACGAGAAATCCAGGAAGGAAAAGCGGACCCCGGGCACCCATAATCCATTCCTTCCTCGTCTTTTAGTCCGAGATCGCCCCGGCAGGAATGGGCGATAAGGTCTGGCTGCCCTTCTCGGTGCTTCTTTTGGCTGCTGTGCCACCAGTGCTGCTGCCGGGGGCGGCCAGTTTCACGCCCTCCTTAGACAGCGACTTCATGTTTACCCTTCTGGCCTGGCAGAAGGAGTGTTTCTACCAGCCCATACCCCTGAAGGCCTCGCTGGAGATCGAGTACCAAGTAACTGCCCAGGGGGAGCAAGTCTCCTTACTTTAGCCCTTCTCCACCGCGTCGTAGCCTCTCACCCGCTTGGAAACTTCTTTGGGGTGGCCCGGGTGATGGAGAGGCTGGGGCCGCCCGGGAACCAACCCTCATTGGCTCTTGATCATATGCTACCTTTTGAAATGGTTGAACATTAACCATTTCCTTTTGGTTCAGTGACTCTGTGTATTCCTTCCATCTTCTCTTGATGCCTTCTGCATCATTCAATAATTTGCCCAGAGGATCCTTCAATAATGAAAGCTGAGGCTTGAATTTTTGCTTCAGTTCCCCCAGCTTGAGAAATGCTGAGCATGTTCTTCCTTTTTGGTTTTCTGATTCCAGATCTTTGCACATTTTATTATAATATTTGGCTTTATCTTCTTGAGCTGATTTTTGAAATTTTCTGTTCAGCTCTTGGACCTACTCATTTCTTCCATTTGCTTTAGCATCTCTATGCTGGAGAGCAAGTTTCAGTGTCTCTTCTGACATCCATTTTGATCTTTTCCTTCTTTCTTGTCTTCTCAATGACTTTTTGCTTTCTTCCTGTATGATGTTCTTGATTTCATCCGACAACTCTTCTGGTCTTCGGTTTTTAGTGTTCGATGTATCAAATCTGTTCTTCAGATGATCTCTAAATTCAGGTGGGATATATTCAAGGTCATATTTGAGCTCTTGTTTTCATTTTCTTCAGCTTCAGTTTGAATTTGCATATAAGTAATTGGTGGTCTGTTCCACAGTCTGCCCCTGGCCTTGTTTTCACTGATGATATGGAGCTTTTCCATTGTTTCTCTCCACAATATGTAGTAAATTTGATTTTTATGTATTTCCTCTTGTGAGGTCCATATGTATAGTCGTCTCATGCTGTCTAAAGAAGATATTTGAAATGAAAATATCACTGGTTTTGCAGAATTCTATCATGTATTCTCCACCAAGGCCATATTTTCCAACTACTGATCCTTCCTCTTTGCTCCCAACCTTTGCATTCCAATCACCAGTAATGAGCAATACATCTTGATTGCATGTTTGAGCGATTTCAGATTGAAGAAGTTGGTAGAATTCTTCTATTTCATCCTCACTGGTTTTAGTGGTTGGTGTGTAAATTTTATTAATAGTGGTATTAACTTGTCTTCCCTGTAGGCACATGGATATTATCTTATCACAGACAGCGTTGTACCTCATGACTGATCTGGATGTGTTCTTTTTGACAATGAATGCAACACCATTCCTCTTCAATTTGTCATTCCTGGCATAGTAAACCACGTGGTTGTCAGATTCACAATGGCACTACCAGTCCATTTCAGCTCACTAATGCCTAAGATATCGATGTTTATGCATTCCATTTCATTTTTGACAACTGCCAATTTTCATAGATTCATACTTCGTACTTCCCATTTTCCAATTTTCAATGGATATTTACAGCTGTTTCTCTTCATTTTGAGTTGTGCTCCATCAGCAAATGAAGGTCCCGCGGGCTTTTCTCCCACAGGCTTTACTCCATTTGTGTCTTCACGGTCAACTCTACTTTGAGGAGGCAGCTCTTCCCCAGTTGCATTTTGAGTGCTTTCCAACCTGAGGGGCTCATTTTCTGGCGCTATATCTGACAGTGTTTCTCTCTGATTCATAAGGTTTTTAGTGACTAAAGATTTGGAAGTAGTCCATCTCTCCTTCTTCCTAGGCTGTCTTTGTCTGGAAGCTCATCTGAAACCTGTCCACCATGGGTGACCCTGCTGGTATTTAAAATACCGGTGGCATAGCTTTCAGAATCACAGCAATTCACAAACCACCACAGTATGACAAACTGACAGACAAGTGGTGGAGACTGATGATTAGAATGGGGAAAATTATAGGTTGACACCTTGGAATGGGAGAATCAGAGGAGGTGGTGTGAGCTTTCAGGAGCCTGATGCTGGAGATTGAGTTTTGCCAGAACTGTAGAGAATGATACACATCCAAAGTGGTGCAGCTGGCTATCTTTGAGCCAGGTACTGTTGTTTCCCACTTTGTGGGTCAAGAGGTTTGATTGCTGTCACAGGTTGAATTGTATTAACTTGGCTAGGCCATAATCTTCAGTTGTGTGGCAGTGACTCACTGATAGTAGGTATGTAATGATGTAACTATCCCCATGTTGTGATCTGGTGTAATTATTCTCCATTAGTGATAAATTGTAAATCCTGACCTTTATGTGTTAATGAGGCAGGATTAGGTTGTGTTAATGAGGTTTAGGTAGAGTCCTGGTGTGGTGCTCTTGGATCACGCACTGGACCAACCGCAAGGTGGATGGTTCAAGCTCATCAGCCGTTCCTTGGAAACAAGGTCACTATGAGTTGAAACCAACTCCAACAACAACAATAACAACAATGATTGGAATTTACTCAATGGCACTTAACAACAACAGATTAAGTGATTGTTATGTTAATGAGGGAGGATTAGGGCTGGCTATTGTTGTTAAGTGCTCTTGAGTTGGTTCTGATTTACAGGGATCCTGTATGGGGTTTCCAATGAGTATCTGGTAGGTTTGAATGACCTGCCTTGTGGCTAGCAGTCTAGGGTGGGATACAACAAGGTAACTCAGGTCATATCCCTGAGGGAAATTTCCTTGGAGTTTGGCAAGTGGTGGTGGTGGTGATGATTATGTGCCATGGAGTCAGTTCTGACTCATAATGACCCTGTACAAGGTTTCCGAGGCTATAAATCTTTACAGAGCAGAAAGTCTCATCTTTCTCCCATGGAACAGCTGGTAGCTTCGAACTGCTGACCGTGTGGTTAGCAATGTGATTTGTAACTGCTATGCTACTAGAGTACTATTTATTTTACAAGAGTTAAAAAAGAAAGAAGCTGGCAGAAAGGGAGGGACTTACTACCACCAAGCAAGAAAGAAGAGCTGAGAGTGGACCTGGGATCCCTGTGCTGACAACCTCCTAGATCCTGGGAAGATACACGATTTCTTCAAGTAACACTGGCCCCAAAGATGCTGAAAGGAGACAAAGAATTGTATTGAAAGGTAAAGAGATCCATGAACTGGGAGACATCAGCACCAGGCAGCTATTAAAAAAAACAAAACACAATTACCAAGTGGCTTCTGACTCATGGCAACTCTATATAGGGTTTCTGAGACTGCACATCTTTGTGAGAGTTGTTTTTGTTAGGTGTCATCTAGTTGGTTTCAACTCATAGTGACTCTGTTCACAATAGAAGGAAACACTGCCTTGTCCAGTTGTTATGTTTTGTCCAGCAGCCCATTGTTGTTGCTGCTGTGTCAATTCATCTGGTTGGAGGTCTTTCTCCTTTTTGATGACCATTATTTTACCAAGTGTGATGTCAGGAGGACTAGCCTCTCCTGACAACATGTCCAATACACGGAAGATGAAGTCTTGCCATCCTTGCTTCTAAGGAGCATTTGTGTTGTACTTCTTCCAAGACAGATCTGCTTATTCTTTTGACCGCTTATGGTACTTTCAATATTATTCTTCAATATATTGATTAGTCCCCAGTCTTCCTATTCACTGTCCAACTTTCACAGGCATGTTTGGTGATTGAAAATATCACAGCTGGGGTCAAGTGCACCTTAGTCCTCCTAGTGACATATTTGCTTAGTTCTCAAAGTGACATCTTTTGCAGCAATTTTGCCTGATGCAGTATGTCATTTGATTTCTTGACTCTTGTTTCCATGAGCATTGATTGTGGATCTTATGGACATAGACAGCCTCATCTTTCTTCCCCAGAGCAGCTGGTGGATTTGAACCACTGACCTGGGGATTAGTAGCCTCATGCTTATCCCACAGCACCACTAGGCTCCTTAGACAGGTACTATAGTGTTCTGAATTGCAGGTGGACAAACCATGAAGTTTTTACCACATGGAGTAAACGAAGGGCTATGTGCTCACAAACACGAAGGGGATACATAGCAGAAAATTACAAGAGGAATTACTAAACTACAAACTTTTAAACAATACCAGTTCTATTTTACAATCTCCTGGAATGTGTTGACCAAAGCATTTTTCTTAGGTTAAGCTACACAAACATTCTCAAGAAACATCTTTTAACAATATTTCCTTGTATAGGTTACAATTTTGACCCTTGATTTTTTTGGGTTACAAACAGTTAAACTTTTACAAGAAGCTGAATTTCTTTTCAGGACAGTAGGAGTGAAATCTTTGGTCAAGCTACAATCTGATTTAAAGTGGAGTGTAATCTAGATCTGGGTCAGCCAGCTTAGTTATGTCAAGCACCGGGGTTTTGGGGTCCAGATACAGGGGGTCCATATGAGGGAGTGAGTCAGTGTGTGCAGATGGGACACAGTGGAATGGAGAAGAGAGGTGGAGTGGGGGCAGGACTTTCTCCCTGGTGTGCTGAAAGCACAGCTTGCTAGGAACCAGGGGGAGAAAATAGCTTCTTTACCCTCTGCCTCTTTTTCTCAGTAAAACTTACTTACCTCTGTACCTTCCAGCCCAGCCACGTTCCTCACCTGGGGCTCATTCAGAGGTTGTCTTTGGTTTGTTTTGTGTATTCCTCCAGCCCAACACTGTGCCGACCTCAGAGTAGATTTCTTAGCAGATCTATGCTGAGCCCCTGGGGGTTGTACCTGATTAAATAAGAACAATCTAATTCAAGTGGTCATCCTAAACTGGTTCCTCCTGGAAACAAGGATTTGGGTGTGGCACTGTGGGCTAATGTGTCAGACTGCACAGTCCTTTGAACTGCAAGGTCGGTGGCTCAAGCTTACCAGCTGCTCCTTGGAAATCCTATGCAGGGTCACTATAGGTCGGAATCAACTGGACAGCACTTAACATCAGTTTCTTTGAGAAGCAATACCAAGAAACACCAGTAGAGGGAGAAGGAAACTAGACAGGAAAATGAAAGCAGCCAATAAAGGAGCTCTGGTAGTGTGGTGGTGGTGGTGGTTATGTGCCATGGAGTTGGTTCTGACTCATGGCAACCCTGTACAGGGTTTCCGAGGCTGTAAATCTTTACGGGAGCAGAAAGCCTCATCTTTCTCCCACGGAACAGCTAGTAGTTTTGCACTGCTGACCTTGAGGTTCGCAGCCCGATTGGTAACCACTACTCTGTCTGGTAGTGTAGTACTTACAAATTGGGCTGCGAACCTTAAGGTCAGCAGTTTAAAACTACCAGCTATTCTGCGGGAGAAAGATGAGCGTTTCTGCTCCCATAAAGATTTACAGCCTCGGAAACCCTATACAGGATCCCAATGAGTTGGAACCGACTCCAAGATATATCACCATGACGATCCCTTAAGTCAGAGTCCTGGTGTGGCGCTGTGGGCAAATGCGTCAGGCTGCAAAGTCGTTTAAACTTCAAGGCTGGTGGTTCAAGCTCACCAGCTGCTCCTTGGAAACCCTACACAGGGTCATTATGGGTTGGAATCTACTTGATGACACTTTGGTTTGAACCACAAGATTGGTGGTTCGAGTTTACCAGCTGCTCCTCGGAAACAGTATACAGAGTTGCTATGTGTCGGATCTGACTCAATGGCACTTGACAACAACACTTAAGCATGTGACAGTGTGGGATAATGTGCTGGACTGCAAAGTGGATTTGAACCGCAAGGTCGGTGGTTCAAACTCCCCAGCCCCTCCTAGGAAATCCTATACGGGGTTACTATTAGTCTAATTTCACCGCACTTAACAAAAACCACTTAAGCAACTGGATCTATCCCACTGCCCCCTGGGGTGCTCTGTAGCAAGTGTGGAAAGATGCCTGGAGCTATTTCTTTTAGGCTAAGCAAGGGAGAAGGAGCCCAGCCAGCACTCCTAGCCTGCAATGCATGTGACATGTAATTTGTGTTATAAAGAACACAACCTAGTTGTGAGAAGACACTCACCAATTCCATGTGATCTTTTTTTTTTTTAAATGTGTTTGGTTGTTTTGCCACAAAAGGTTTGCTAAACTCTGCTCTGAGGTAGGATGTATTGCAACAACCTCAGCTCAATCACCTGTTATAATGACACATGCACCCTCTAAGGAGCTGGCAACCTTTAACATATGCAAAGAAACAGCTCTCTCTGTAACCAACTCTGTAACTGGATGAGATCTTACAGAAACTGTAAAGAGAGAATGGCAGGTAAGAAATTACAGTCCCCTGGAAGCTCCACAGAATGCTTGCTACTGCTGAATTACTGACATCATTAAAGATAGTAACAAATTGAGAGTGAACTGATTTGTGACCAATTTCTTCTTCTCTGAGTATGGAATGAACCCTCCCTACCTGCTTGCTACGTCAGCATTCAAAATGCTGGCATGGAACCTGGACCACTTCTTGGAACTGCGCCTGGAGACCAACCCTGAGGCCACTCTCTGGCTCTTCTTGGAATGAGTCATGAGCAGGTGATGACGTCCTGAAGCTGTCACCCAAACTTCCTGGCATCTGTCGTCATAGTCCCTGCTCTTAGGAATCTTTGCTCTACAAAGAACCCTTCTTTACAAGTTTCAGGTTGTTGTTGTTGTTGTTAGGTGCCATTGAGTCGATTCTGACTCATAGCAACCCTATGTACAACTGAACAAAACACCATCTGGTTGGTCCTGTGCCATCCTCACAGTTGCTGCTACACTTTAGCCCGTTGTTGCTGCCACTGTGCCAATCCATCTCATTGGGATGTCCCTTGTTTTCACTGCCCCTCCACTTTACCAACATGATGTCCTTCTCCAGGGACTGACAATATGTCGGAAGCATGAGAGACGAAGTCTGACCATCCTGACTTCAAAGGACCATTCTGGTTGTACTTCTTCCAACACAGATCTGTTTGTTTTCTTTGGAATTACATGGTACTTTTAATAGTCTTCTCCAACACCATAAATCAAATGAATCAATTCTTCTATGGTCTTCCTTATATATTGCCCAACTTTCACATGCATATGAGGCGATTAAAAATACTATGGCTTGGAATGGGCACGCTTTAGTCCTTAAACGGACATTTTTTGCTCTTGAACACATTAAGCAGTTCTTGTGAAGCAGATTCGCCTAATGTAATACATTTCCTGACTTTATCAGTGTTGATTGTAGAACCAAAAAGTGAAATCTTTGACAACTTGTCTCTTTTCTCCATTTATCAGATGTTATTTATTGGTCCAGTGGTGAAGATTCTGTTTTCCTTACATTAAGGTACAACCAATACTGACGGCTATGGTCTTTGATCTTCATCAGTAAATATTTTAAGTCCTTTTTATTTACAGGAAGCAAGATTGTATCATCTGCATATTGCAGGTTGTTAATGAGTCTTCCTCCAATCCTGATGCCATGTTCTTCTTCATATAATTCACCTTCTTGGATTATTTGCTCAGCATACACGTTGAATAAGTATGGCAAAATAATACAATCCTGGAACACACTCTTACTGATTTTAAACCATTCAGTGTCCCCTTGTTCTGCCTCTTGGTCTATGTACAGGTTTTTCATGAGCACAATTAAGTGTTCTCGAATACTCATTCTCCTCAATGTTGTCCATAACTTGTCATGATCCACACAGTCAAAAACCTTTGCATACTCAAGAAAGCACAGCTAAACATCTTTCTGGCATTCTCTGCTTTCAGCCAAGACCCAGCTGATATCAGCAGTGATATTCCTTGTTCCATGTCCTTCCCTGAATCTGGTTTGAACCCCTGGCAGTTCCCTATCAATGTACTGGTGTAGTCATTTTAAAATTATCTTTAGCAAAATTTGAAATGTATATGATATTAAAGATGTCTGATGATGTCTGCATTCCATTGGGTCACCTCCCTTTTGTTGTTGTTAGGTGCCATCGAGTTGGTACTGACTTGTAATGACCTTATGCACAGCAGAACAAAACACTGCCCGATTCTGGGCCAACCTCACTACTGTTGCCACACGCTTGAGTTCATCAATGCTGCCACTTGGCTAATCCATCTCATTGGGGGTTTTCCTCTTTTCCTCTCACCCTCCACCTTACCAAACATGATATCCTTCTCCAGCAACTGGTCCCTTCTGACAATATGTCCTAAGTATGAGACACGAATTTGGCCATCTTGGCATCCAAGGAGCACTCTGGCTGAACTTCTTCTAAAATGGGTCTACTGGTTCTTTTGGCAGCCCATGGCACTTTAAGTATTCTTCTCCAATGCCATAACTCAAAAGCATCAATTCTTCTACGGTCTTCCTTATTCACTGTCCAGCTTTCATATGCATATGAGGTTATTGAAAAGACCATGGCTTGGGTCAGGCACACCTTAGTCCTCAAGCTGGCATCTTTCTTCTTCAACACTTTTTTAAGGTCTTGTGCAACTGATTTGCCTAATGCAATACGTCATTTGATTTCTTGACTGCTGCTTCCATGAGTGTTGGTAATTGATCCAAGAAGAATGAAGTCCTTGACAACTTCAATCTTTTCTCCATTGATAAAATGCTGTTTATTGGTCCAGTGGTGAGGAATTTTGTTTTCTTGACATTGAGATGTAATCCATACTGAAGGCTGTGCTCTTTGATCTTCATCAGTAAATGTTTTAAGTCCTCTTCACTTTCAGCAAGCAAGGTTGTATCATCTGCATATCACAGGTTGCTAATGAGTCTTCCTCCAATCCTGATGCCACATTTTTCTTCATATAACCCAGCTTCTTGGATTATTTGCTCAGCATACAGGTTGAATAAGTCGAATAAGTACAACCTTGTTGCACACCTTTCTTAATTTTAAACCATTCCATGTTCCCATGTTCTGCTCGAACAACTGCTTCTTGGTCCATGTACAGATTCCTCATGAGCACAATTAAGTGTTCCAGAATACTCATACTTCACAATGTTGTCCATAGCTTGTCATGATCCACACAATTGAAAGCCTTTGTGTAGTCAATAAAGCACAGGTAAACATCTTTCTGATATTCTCTGCTTTCAGTC
Source organism: Chrysochloris asiatica (assembly GCF_000296735.1). Classification (NCBI taxonomy): domain Eukaryota; kingdom Metazoa; phylum Chordata; class Mammalia; order Afrosoricida; family Chrysochloridae; genus Chrysochloris; species Chrysochloris asiatica. The sequence goes on from NW_006408739.1 coordinate 2,471,447, forward strand.
AAGATCCATCAGACATCAGCAATGATATCCTTGTTCCATGGTCTCTTCTGAATCTGGCTTGAACCTCTGGTAGTTCTCTGTCAATGCATGCTTGCATCCATTTTTTTATTACTTTTACTGGCATGGGATATCAAAGAGATTGTCCGATGATTTTCGCATTCCTTTGGGTCACCTCTCTTTGGAATGGGCACAAATATGGATCACTTCCACCTCAGTCGGCCAGATAGTTGTCTTCCAAATTTTTTGGAAGAGATGAATGAGTGCCTCCTGTGCCGCCTCACTTTCTAGAAAGATTTCCATTTTTATTCCATCAATTCCTGGTGCCTTGTTCTTTGCCAATTTCTTCAATGCATCTTGGACTTCCTCTTTCAGTATCATTGGCTCTTGATCATATGCTACATCTTGAAATGGTTGGACATTAACCATTTCCTTTTAGTACAATGACTGTGTATTCCTTCCACCTTCTCTTGATGCTTTCTGCATCATTCAATAATTTGCCCAGAGAATCTTTCAATAATAAAAGTCGAGGATCTCTTTAGAATGGCACAAATAAAGGTCTCTTCCAATTAGGTGGCCGGGTAACTGTCTTCCAAATCTTGGCATAGATGAGTGAGTGCCTCAATTGTTGCATCAGTTTGTTGAAAGATTTCAATTTGTATTTCATCAACTCCTGGAGGCTTGCTCTTTACCAATGCTTTCAGTGCACCTTGGACTTCTTCCTTCAATACCATCGGCTCTTGATTATATGTTACCTCTTGAAATGATTTAGACATTGACCATTTCTTTTTGGTATAGTGTTCTTTCCATCTTCTTTCATGTTTTCTGCATCATTCAATATTTTTTCCATAGGATCCTTCAATATTGCAATAGAGACTTGAATTTTTTCCTCAGTTCTTTCAGCTTGAGAAATATTGAGTGTATTCTTCCCTTTTGGTTTTCTAATTTCAGATCTTTGCACATAACATTATATAATATTTGACTTTGTCTTCTCAAGCTGACCTTTGAAATTTTCTGTTCAGGTCTTTTATCTCCTCATTTCTCCCATTTTCTTTAGCATCTCTATGCTGGAGAGAAAGTTTCAGAGTCTCTTCTGACATTCATTTTGGTCTTTTTCCCCTTCCTTTTCTTTTTAATGACCTTTTGCTGTCTTCTTGTATGATGTTCTTGATGTCATCCCACAACTCTTCAGGTTTTAGTCATTAATGTCTAATGCATCAAATCTGTTCTTGAAATGATCTCTAAATTCAGGTGGAATGTGTTCAAGGTCATATTTTGGTCTTGTGGACTCATTTGAATTTTCTTTAGCTTCAGCCTAAACTTGCATATGAGCAATTGATGGTGTGTTCCACAATCTGCCCCTGGCCTTGTTTTGGCTGATGCTATGGAGTTTTTCCATCGTCTCTTTTCACAGAAGTAGTCAATTTGATTTCTGTGTATTCAATCTAGTGAGATCCATGTGTATAATTGTCTTTAAGTTGCTTAAAAAAGGTATTTGCAATGAAGAAATCATTGGTCTTGCAAAATTCTATCATGTGATCCCCAGTATCATTTCTATCACCAAGACCATATTTTCCAATGATTGATCCTTCCTCTTTGTTTTCAACCTTTGCCTTCCACTCACCAGTAATTATCAATACATCTTGATTGCATGTTTGATCAATTTCAGCAAAGAAGTTGGTATAATTCTTCAATTTCATCACCACTTGTTTTAGTGGTTGGTGCATAAGTTTGAATAATAGTTTCATTAACTGGTTTTCCTTGTAGGCCTATGGACATTATCATATCACAGACAGCATTATATTTCAAGATGGTGGTGGTAGTAGTGTACTGTGGAGTCAGTTCCAACTAATGGCTACTCTGTACAGGGTTTCTGAGGCTATATATCTTTACAGGAGCAGAAAGCCTCATTTCCCCCCCACCCCCCCGACACACACAAAACAGCTGGTAGTTTCAAACTGCTGAGCTTGAGGTTAGCAGCCCGATTCGTAACCACTTCACTACCAGAGCTCCTTATAATTTCAAGATAGATCTTGAAATGTTCTTTTTGATGATGAATGTGACACCAGTCCTCTTGAATTTCTCATTCTTGCATAGGAAACCATGTGATTATCAGATTCAAAATACCAGTCTATTTCAGCTCACTAATGGCTAGGATATCGATGCTTATGTGTTCCATTTCATTTTTGACAACTTCCAATTTTCCTAGATTCATATTTTGTACATTCTCTATTCCAATTATTTAATGATTCTTGTAGCTGTTTCTACTCCCCATCAGCAAATAAAGGTCCTGAAAACTTTGCTTCGCTCATGTCATCACGGTCAACCCTGCTTTGAGGAGGCTGTTCTTCCCCAGTCGTGTTTTGAGTGCCTTCCAACCTGAGGGGTCATCTTCTGGCACTATATCTGACAATCTTCTGGTGCTTTTCATCATCTTTCAGTATTAAATATTCTGGTGCTGACAGTGTTCCACTGCTAGTCATAAGCTTTTCAGTGACTCAATATTCAGACGTAGTCTGCTTCTCCTTCTTTCAATGCTGTCTTAGTCTGGAAGCTCAGCTGACACTATCTACCATGGATAACCCTGCTAGCATTCAAAAGACTGGTGACATAGCTTCCATCACCACAGCACCACACAAGCCACCACAGTATGACAAACTGACAGACGAGTGGTGGAGGGTTCAGCTGTCTCTTCTGATACCTCTCAGGCATGCAACTTCTGTTCAACTGAGAGATCACCTTGTGTGAAAACATTTCCTAGGCTACAGTCTAAGCATCCTTGAGGACTGAGCTCTCTGTTAGTTCTCCTATTTCTTGATGCAAACTGAAGTAGCTTTGGGGGTACAAATATAAGTCTAAAAAATCCAGGTAGGCAAAATGGAACTTTATTTCTCTATAATTGAATTTAATGCTGAAATCTTGCTTTTCATTGATGGTGATAAATCTGATTTTGCCAACTCAAACCAATTTGGGAGTTTTCAGTGTAACTCAGTCTGTTCTGAATACTCAGACATTTGGAAGTTTATTCTGTTTTTTTTTTCTCCACCTTTCTCTTCAGTCTGTGTCTCTAGGGAGAGGTATCAGTGTTTTCTGACTTCAGCTGACAAGTCTCTGGTTCTCACTGTTGTATTGGTTCTAAACACTCTGTATCTATTATTGAAGTGTCCTCCTCCCAAACCTGTCACCTGGTGCCAGGTCACAGGATCCACTTAGTTTACTCAGTATTAACTGTAAGGCTTAGTCAGGTCAACCAACTTTTCTCAGCCCCATCTGCACCTATGTTGAGTGATGTGGAGGCAGGGCAGGGGTGAGGTGGGGAAGGGGACCTCTTATGTTGCCTTGACCCTAGTTTAGAGTTGTGGGTGAATGAGGCAGTAAGGTGGTGGTCCCTGGACATACCTCTGCCATCCCAAACCTATCTCACTATCTGCCTGCCCCATGTGTGGCTAGAGGTCAAGATGTGTGAACACGGTGGCATCACTGTACCATTTAGAAACTGGAAGCATTCTGAAAGCCCATCCATGGGGGAATGATGAAATAAAGTGTCCATGTTATGGAATATTCTACAGCTCTTGAAAGTGTGAGCTTTCTCTTGTTATATTGACATGGAATGATATCCAAGACACACTGAGTTTCAGAACAACATGTGGTATGAGTCCATTTTTGTACAAACAAAACTCTACCCATGTTTATGGATGCAAATGCACAGAAAACCCTGGGTGGGCCCATATCTAAAGGTTAACAGTGTTTCCAACAGGTTATGGATGGGAGGTGAAGGTGGAGCAGGTGTGTGAAAGAGGATGTTCAGTTTTACTCAAGACTCTTTTGTATTATTTAAAACATTAAGCTGTGGAGTCAAGTCTGCCTAATGGAGACACCATGTGTTACAGAGTAAGACTGCTCCATAGGGTTTTCTTGATTGTAGTCTTTATGGAAGTAGATTGCCAGGTCTTTCTTCATGGTGCCACTGGCTGAGTTCAAGTTGCCAACCTTTAGGTTAGTAATATGGCACAAACCTTTTGTGCCATAAAATATGAGCAGGAATGCATTAAGAGAGTATACAATTTTGACAAGTAAAGAAATTAAACAAACAAACAAACAATAGATGAGTTGTACAGAGATTTTTGCCTGTCTCTTCCCTCTCTGCCTCTAAAGTAACCTGTCCATGTTTTTTTTTAATCAAATTTGAAAAAAATCAGGCAGACTTATTGGCCTTGACTGATTTTTCTCTTTTTCACTGAGGTGTTGTAAAAGCAAAACTTTAATGAATAAATAAAAGGCTAGAAAAATACAGCTCCCACTTGCACTCCAGACCCCAGCCATGCATGTTGCTACAAAGGCCTTTGACAATCCAAAAGGAATAAAGTTGAATGAAGTAACAAGGGGAGATCAATATCCTATTCATGTTGAGCCTGCCCTATTGCCCTCCAATATGTGACTCATCATACAGTTAATCAGCCCACTCCTCTTCTGGTGGGACATGGGGGTGTTAAAATGTCCATTTATATCTATTACTTTTTAAGAGAAGAACGCTACTTTATGGAACTATTTCCTTTCTCTATAGAGGAATTATCCTTGTCGGTTCATAGCTGAGTTTCAGAGCCCCTAATGCTTGACTCAGCTCCAGGCTTGCATGCTAAGTAAGCATTCTTGGAGGACTAGTTCTCGGGTCAGAACAAGGATAATAATGGTCATTAATAACCATCACTTATTACACAGTTCTTTTGCTCCTGAGTTCTTCTAACCTACTGTTTCTAAATGCTCTTTAATGTGCCGAGTGTGCTGGCCCCACAAGCAGACACACATGTGGAGGAAGGGTAATTGCTGCTGTCATTATGAGCCCTGCACTGTGCAGATGGCCTTCTCGGATCATTTCTCCCATCTCTCTGGGTGAAGGATTAATGGGTACAGTGCAGGACTGCTTGGGACAGAGTAGTAGAGGGTCTAATTACTGGCTCCTGTGGGTGGACCTGTGTGTGCATCTTTATCAACCCAGGAGTTGATGTCATCTCAACCTCTGCCTGCTAACTATCTTCTGGGAGCTATTGTTATTTTGGAAATTATATCTTTATTGTGAATCAAAAATGTCCCCCATTAACTCTCTCTGCTCTCCTTACCAGATTCTCATTGCTCTGAAATCTTCCTGATCTAGCTGCAATGAAATTCTCTCCAAAAGAACCTAGAGTAGTCTGTTTGTGCAATAATTACCACCTCCAGTATGGGTTCCTGTCCTCATCTGTCTTCTTTTCCTCAGTGCCCCACTCCCCAACTGCAAAATTCTCCATGGGGACAAGTGCATAATTTACTCTTTTCAAGTAGGTTGGAACATATCTTCTGTTTTCTGCTTGTTGAAGGTGTGACTGGACATCTAAAAGCACAGATTCTAGTATCTTTCCTAGAGGCTTTGAGTAGGCAATGGAGCCATTCCGAGTTAGAGAGACACCAAGCAGGATTGATGGTGAACATGGGAACTATGGCTGAAACTTGAAACTTGAGGGCTTTTGCTCATATAATGTGGTTGTTTTCTGATTTGTGTGTTTTGGTAATGTGTATCTCTGTTTATTTTGTTGGTGAGTGAATTCTTTATTTCCTGAAACCTTTAAAAAAAATAACATTTTTCTTTTGTTAACGGGTGGGTGAATATTCTGCACAAACATCTCCCTGTCTGGAATCATTCAGGCAGACATTTTCTCTGTGAAGGCAGAAGCTAAAATTTAAAAGTACCTCACCTGACAAATGATTAGGGAATTATTCTTCTTAAACCAAACGAATGCCAAAACAAATCAGCTCCCTAAAGTGACTTGAGAGCTCCTCACGCTGTGCCTGGGAATATTAATAAATGAAAGAGACGCTTGTGCCCACAGCTTGTCATTTTAGTGTCCCCCAAACCTGCAGGTAGCAAACACAAGAAGCTTTAGAAATCCTTTAGAAGGTGGAAGCCTGCCATCTAGAGGTGACTCTGGAGACTTACACCAAGAGTTTTATAAAGTTTAATGAGAGTAGCTTTTGTAGCAAGTTGCCTTCCTACAGTAACACCAAAGGTGGTATACACTCACAAATGCTATCTAATTTGGGCTGTGCTTTTTCTCTAATAGCTTAAAAAGTTGAAAATGACCATCAGGGAATCTTTGATGTCTTGCCTTAAGAAGCAATGAGAAGGTGGATGCTGTCAAGCTTTCCCCTAGAATCTGTAATACTGAAAAGTGGGACCATCTGGAAGACCGGTGGCTGCAACCACCTCCAGTTCTAGACAAATGGCTGATTTCTTAGAGAGCCCTTCTGATGAGTAGAAAAAGTTCAAACTTGTTAGCTTAAGTGCCATTCGCAAGTGCACCTGGAAAGATCCTACCAGGTGGTATAATAAAGCATCCACTTCAAGAGGCCAATGAAAATACTGGGTGCTCAGCAAATGAAAAGCAATGTTGCCTGCTGGTGGTGGGGTAGTTTCCTTCAACCAGAACAAATGGAGGTCAAGAAAAATGAGTATCTAAAGCTACACTCTGTGGCTTATACTTTTTAAGATTAGAGAATAGGTTTTCTTTTAAAACAAACTGATGAAGTTCAAAAAAAAAACAAAAAACAAACACTGTTAGGTGCCATCGACTGGACACTGACTCATAGTGACCATATGCACAACAGAGCAAAACACTACCCATCCTGCATCAACCACACAATCGTTGCTAAGCCTGAGTCCTTTGCTGCCGCCACAGTACTAATCCATCTCATTGGGGGTCTTCCTCTTTTTCTCTGACCCTCCACTTTACCAAACATGATATCCTTTTCCAGTGACTGGTCCCTCCTTGTAATATGTCTGAAGTATGAGAGACGAAGTCTGGTCATTCTGGCTGTACTTCTTCCAATACGGAATCTGTTTGTTCTTTTGTCAGTCCATGCCACTTTTAATATTCTCCAACATCATAATTCAAATGCATCAACTCTTCTATGATCATCCTGTCCAATTTTCACATGCATATGATGTTAGTGAAAATACCATGTCTTGGATCAGTTATACTTAGCCTTCAAACTAACATCTTTGCTCTTCAACACTTTAAAGATATCTTGTGCAGCAGATTTGCCTAATGCAATGTGTCGTTTGATTTTTTAATTGCTGCTTTCTTGAGTGTTGATGGTTGATCAGAGCAAAATGAAGTCTTCGACAACTTCAATCTTTTCTCCATTTATCTTGATGTTATTTATTGGTCCAGTGGTGAGGATTTTTGTTTTCTTTACACTGAGGTGCAACTCATACCAAAGGCTGTGATCTTTGAACTTCATCAGTAAGTATTTTAAGTACTTTTCATTTTCAGTAAGCAAGGTTGTGTTATCTGCATATCTCAGGTTGTTAGTGAGTCTTCCTCCAATCCTGATGCCATATAACCCAGCTTATCAGATTATTTGATCAGCATACAGATTGAATTAGTACGGTGAAAGAATACAACCCTGGCACACAGTTTTCCTAATTTTAAATCATTTGATGTTTCCTGTATCCTGTCCAAACAACTGCCTCTTGATCTATGCACAGTTTCTTCATGAGCACAATTAAGTGGTCCGTAACACTCATTCTCCACAATGTTGTCGATAGCTTGTCTTGATCCACATAATCAAAAACCTTTGTATAGTCAATAAAGCACAGGTAAACATCTTTCTGGTATTCTCTGCTTTCAGCCAAGATCCATCTAACATCATCAATGATATCCCTTGTTCCACATCCTCTTCTGAATCCAGCTTGAACCTCAGGAAGTTCTCTGTTAGTGTATGGTTACAACCATTTTGTATTACTTTAGCAAGATTTTACTTGTATGTGATATTAATGATATTGTCCAATGAGTTCTGCATCACATTGGGTCACCTCTTTTTGGAATGAGCACAAATACGGATCTCTTCCAGTCAGCTGGTCAGGTAGTTGTTTTCCAAATTTCTTGGCATGGATGAGTGAGCTGCATCAGCTTGTTGAAAGACTTCAATTTGTATTCCATCAATTCCCAGAGCCTTGTTCTTTGCCAATGCTTTCGGTGCACTTTGGACCTCTTCCTTTAGCATCATTGGGTCTTGATCATATGCTACCTCTTGAAATGGTTGAACATTAATGTTCAATATTCAGATTCTAGGAATTAGGAAATGACAGAGGAAAGTTGTTGCTATGGCATGCACAGCCTATGTGGGGGTCAGAGTGTGGAAAATGAAGGGGAAACGGAAAATAGGTTTATGGAGAAGGAGAATAACTTGCACATTTTTCAGACACAGCTACATAATTCTTTTTAGCATTCTCACTTGTGAACTGGAATTGAAAGGAATGATCAAATTTATCAGCTGATTGTCTCTGAGGCTGTTAAAGGAGTAGGGCAGTCTCAAAGGATGTTAGTCTATATGCCCTATTAAAAAGGGTGCTCTGCTGACAGATTTAATTTGTTTTTTTTTCTTCTTCTTCTTCTTTTTTAGTATTACCTGATTCCTAGTCAAGTTGGGAACAGAAAATCACCTTGAAATAAATGTTCCTTGTTCTTTGAAGAATGCTTGAGTAGGCTCCCTTGGTTATGTAAATGTCAGAGTAGGACTCCTGGTCCCAGGAGAAAGGTATAACAAGACATCCTGTATTTTGAGTCATTTAGAAAAGGTTACCTCATATCACTTGGGAGGAATATATGGTTCAGAGCCACAGGGAGAACTGTATGTTGAATGCAGTTGTGTGGTCAAGTACGATAGAAATTAATTAAATGTCTCTTGGTTACAGTGGATCGCTCCCTTTTTCAAAACACTGATCTCAAAACTTGACTTTTGAGCCCAGACACTCCTGTTTTATTTTCCGTCAGCATCACTGGCTGCTATTTCCTTACCTCCTTTGCAGGTTTATTCTTTGTCAATTGAAAACTTAGTTCTGCTTAACTATAACTTTCAAAGCGGTAGAAGCAAGACTTTCCTACAAATGTAAAATGAACACATCAAAGATTTTATTTAGCTCATTAACTAATGAATGAAAAAATAAAACATTAATCAAGCTGAAAAATTTGAAAATTAGATAGCATTTCAGGAATTCAAAAACAAATTTGATAATAGATGAAAAAATAGTTAATATCCTGTAGACCAATAAAGCATAATACTTAGACTCATTGTTTTAATTATAAATCTACTGGGAAAAAGTTCATTCACAGTGCTCTGGAGAGCAATCATCTGCACTGCCATCAGCTTTCTACAAGTTCATGTCCACCCTTACAGAGTTGTAAAATTGCCTAGCCAACCAGAGGACAAGCAATAATGCACAGCCCTATTGAGTCCACAAGATAATACCCAAAACTCTCCCAAATCTTAATTGTCTCTTCTCTAGTGTTTTATATTTTTCTTCTACACAGTCCTGAATTTTCTTAGCATCTGTTCCCAAGCAATTTCATCCAACCCAGGCTTCTTTCAAGCAGTTGTCTCTCATGTTTATATCTTTGGTTTAGTTCTCTCAGTTCCAAACCTGTACATCCATATGCTTAACGGATGACTCCTTTTAGTTCTTTCTGAGGCTAAATTGAGCTGGCTCTGACTCATCTTGACACTATGCACAACAGGACGAAACACTGCCTGGTCCTGTACCATCTTCATAACTGTTGTTACGGTTGAGCCCACTGTTGCAACCACTGTGTCAATCCATCTTGTTGGGGGTTTTCCTCTTATTCGCTGACCCTCTATCAAGCAGGATGTCCTTCTCCAGGAACTGGACTCTCCTGATAACATACCCAAAGTATGTGAGACAAAGTCTCTTCATTCTCCCTCCAAGGAACATTATGGTTAAACTTCTGCCAAAGCAGAGTTTGTTTGTTCTTCTGGCAGTCCATGATACTTTGAATATTCTTCACCAACAATGGATTCAAAGGCATTAATTATTCATTCTTCCTTATTCACTGTCCAGCTTTTACATCTACATGAGGCAATTGAAAATATCATGGCTTAGGTCAGGCGCACCTGAGTCCTCAGAGTGGCATCTCTGCTCTGTAACACTGTAAAGAAGTCTTTTGTAACAGATTTTCCCAGTGCAAAATGCAACTTGATTTCTTGACGGTTGCTTCCATGAACATTAATTATGGATCCAAGTAAAATGAAATCCTTAATAACTTCAATCTTTTTTTTTTTTTTTTTTTTTTTATCATGATGGAACAGTTTTTATTATTATTGTACCAGTTGTGAGGATTTTTGCTTTCTTTTCATTGAATTGTAATCCATATTGAAAGCTGTATTCTTTGATCTTCACCAGCAAGTGCTTTAAGTCTTTTTGGCTTTCGGCAAACAAGGTTGTGTCATCTTCATATTGCTGATTGTTATTGAGCCTTCTTCTAATCCTGATGCCACATTCTTCTTCATATAGTCCAGCTTCTCAGATTATTTGCTCAACATACAGATTGAATAATTGTGATGAAAGGATACTTCCCTAACACACATCTTTCCTGATTTTAAACCACTAAGTAATCCCTTCTTTTGTTTGAATAGCTGCCTCTATGTATAAGTTCCTCACGAGCACAATTAAGTGTTCTAGGATACTCTTTCTTCTCAATGATATCCATAGTTTGTTATGGTTCACACAATCAAATTCCTTTGCATAGTCAATAAACCACAAGCAAACATCTTTCTGGTATTCTCTGCTTTCAGTCAAGATTTATCTAACTTTAACAATGGTATCCCTTGTTCCTTATCCATTTCTGAATACATCTTGAATTGTTGGCAGCTCCCTGGAAATGTACTGCTGCAGCTGTTTCTGAATTATCTTCGGAAAAACTTTACTTGTGTGTGATATTAATGATAATGTTAAATAGTTTCACTATTCTGTTGGGTCATCTTTCTTTCGGATGGACAAAAATATGGGTATCTTTCAGTTGCTTGGCCAGATAGCTGTCTTGCAAATTCATTGCCATGTGACTAGTGAGTGCTTCTAACACTGCTTCAGTTTGTCGAAACGTTTCATTTGGTATCCAGTCAGTTCCTGGAGCCTTGCTTTACACCGTGTCTTCAGTACAGCTTGGACGTCTTCCTTCAATAATCATCAGTTCTTGATCATATGCTAGTTACTGAAAAATGGTTGAATATCAGTCATTTCTTTTTGGTATGTTGTTGTTCTTAGGTGCCATCGAGTCAGTACCGACCCATAACTACCTTATACAGAGCAGAATGAAACATGGCCTAATCCTGGGCCAACCTTACTACTGTTGCCACGCTTGAGTCCATTGATGCTGCCACTTGGCCAATCCATCTTGTTGGGGGTCTTCCTCTTTTCCTGTGACCGTCCACCTTACCAAACATGATATCCTTCTCCAGCGACTGGTCCCTCCTGACAATATGTCCGAAGTATGAAAGACATAAAGTTTGGCCATCTTGGCTTCCAAGGATCACTCTGGCTGCTCTTCTTCCAAAACGGATCTATTAGTTCTTTGGGCAGCCAATAGCACTTTCAATATTCTCCTCCAACACCATAACTCAAAAGTATCAGTTCTATGGTCTTCCTTATTCACTGTCTAGCTTTCACATGCATATGAGGTTATTGAAAATACCATGGCTTGGATCAGGCACACCTTAGTCCTCAAGCTGACATCTTTGCTCTTCAACACTTTAAAAAACTCTTGTGCAGCAGATTTACCTAATGCAATACATCGTTTGATTTCTTGACTGCTGCTTCTCTAAGTGTTGATAGTAGTTCCAAGAAGAATGAATTCCTTGACAACATCAATCTTTTCTCCATTGATAAGAATGTTGTTTATTGGTCCAGTGGTGAGGATTTTTGTTTCCTTTACATTGAGATGTAATTCATACCGAAGGCTGTGCTCTTTGATCTTCATCAGTAAATGTTTTAAGTCCTCTTCACTTTCAGCAAGCAAGGTTGTATCATCTGCATATCACAGGTTGCTAATGACTCTTCCTCCAATCCTGATGCCACGTTTTTTCTTCATCAAACCCAGCTTCTCGGATTATTTGCTCAGCATACAGGTTGAATAGTATGGTGAAAGAACACAACGTTGTTGCACACCTTTCTTAATTTTAAACCATTCTGTGTTCCCATGTTCTGGTTCTGTTCGAACAACTGCCTCTTGGTCCAGGTACAGATTCCTCATGAGCACAATTAGTTGTTCCAGAATACTCATACTTTGCAATGTTGTCCATAGCTTGTCAGGATCCACACAATTAAAAGCCTTTGTGTAGTCAATAAAGCACAGGCAAACATTTTTTTCTGGTATTCTCTGCTTTCAGCCAAGATCCATCAGACATCAGCAATGATATCCCTTGTTCCACTGCCTCTTCTGAACCCGGCTTGAACCTCTGGAAGTTCTCTGTCAATATATGATTGTAGTTGTTTCTGTATTACCTTTTGCAAAACTTTACTTGCATGAGATATCAAAGAGATTGCTGATGAGTTCCGCATTCCGTTGGGTCACCTCTTTGGAATGGGCATAAATATGGATCTCTTCTAATCAGTCAGCCAGATATTTGTCTTCCAAATTTGTTGGCAGAAGTGAGTGAGTACTTCCTGTGCCGCCTCACTTTCTTGAAAAATTTCAAGTTTTATTCCATCAATTCCTGGTGCCTTGTTCTTTGCCAATTCCTTATGCACCTTGGACTCCCTCCTTCAGGATCATTGGCTCTTGATCATATGCTACCACTTGAAATGGTTGAACATTAACCATTCCCTTTTGCTACAGTAACTCTGTGTATTCCTTCCATCTTCTCTTGATGCTTTCTGCATCATTCAATAATTTGCCCAGAGAATCTTTCAATAACGAAACTTGAGACTTGAATTTTTTTCTTCAGTTCCCCCAGCTTGAGAAATGCTGAGCATGTTCTTCCTTTTTGGTTTTCTGACTCCAGATCTTTGCATGTTTTGTAGTAATATTTGGCTTTATCTTCTCGAGCTGATCTTTGAAATTTTCCATTGAGCTCTTGTACCTCCTCATTTCTTCCATTTGCTTTCGCATCTCTATGCTGGAGAGCAAATTTCAGCATCTCTTCTGACATCCATTTTGACTTTTTCCTTCTTTCTTGTCTTCTCAATGTCTTTTTGCTTTCTTCCTGTATGATGTTCTTGATGTCATCCCACAATTTTTCTGGTCTTCAGTGTTTAGTGTTGAATGTATCACATCTGTTCTTCAGATGATCTCTAAATTCAGGTGGGATATATTCAAGGTCATATTTTGGCTCTTGTGGACTTGTTTTCATTTGTTCCAGCTTCAGTTTGAATTTGCATATGAGTAATTGATGGTCTGTTCCACAGTCTGCCCCTGGCCTTGTTTTCACTGATGATATGGAACATTTCCAT
>NW_006408739.1:2485672-2486982 GCF_000296735.1 Chrysochloris asiatica
GTACGACAAACTGACAGATGAGTGGTGGCTGTTTGGTTTTAAGTGGAAACTGTCACTTTAAATTTCTTTTTGGTATAATGATTCTGTATATTTCTTCCACCTTCTTTTGATGCATATGGCATCATTCAATATTTTGCCCATAGAATCCTTCAATATTGCAAGTCGAGGCTTAAATTTTTTTCAGTTCTTTCAACTTGAGAAATGTTGACTGTATTCTTTCTTCCCTTTTGGTTTTCTAGCTCCAGATCTTTGCATATTTCATTATAGTACTTGACTTTCTTCTCAAGTTGCCCTTTGAAATTTTCTGTTCAGTTCTTTTACTTCATCATTTGTTCTGGTTGCTTTAGCTTCTCTACCCTTATGAGCAAGTTTTTGTCTCTTGTAACATCCACTTTGGTTTTTTCTTTCTTTCCTTCCTGTCTTTTTAATGACCTTTTGCTGTTTTCATGTATGATGCTCTTGATGTCATCTCACAACTCCTCTGGTCTTTGTTCACTGCTGTTCAATACGTCAAACCTGTTCTTGAGATGTTTTCTAAATTTAGGTGGGATATACTCAAGTTCATATATTGGCCCTTGGGGACTTGTTTTAATTTTCTTTAGCTTTAAGCAATTGATGGTCTGTTCTACAGTTGGCCCCTGGCTTTGCTTTAACTGATTTTAGCTTCTCCACCTTCTCTTCCACAGATGTAATCAGTTGATTCCTGTGTATTGAGAAAAGGTATTTCCAGTGAAGATGTCATCGGTCTTGCAAAATTCTATCATGGGATCTCCAGCATCATTTCTATTACCAAGGCCATGTTTTCCAACTTTTGATCCCTCCTCTTTGTTTACAACTTTCACATTACAATCACCTATAATTATCAGTTCATACTTGATTGCAATTTAAAACTAAAGTTGATCAATTTAAAACTAAAGTTGATAGAATTCTTCAATTTTTTTCATCATGAGTTTGGTGGTATGTAAATTTAAGAAATAGTTGGATTATATGATCTTCCTTGTAAGTGTGTAGATATTATTCTATAACAGACAACATCACACTTGAAGATAGATCTTGAAATGTTCTTTTTGATGATGAATGTGACTGCATTCCTCGGCAATTTGTCATTCCTTATATAATAAACCATAAGATTGTCTGATTCAATATAGGTAATAACTGTCCATTTCAGCTCACAAGTGTCTAGGATATTGATCTTTATGTGCTGCATTTCATTTTTTATTACTTTCCATTTTTTAGATTCATACTTCATATATTCCACTGACTATTAATGTGTGCAACTTTTTCAAAGTTTTTTTTTTTTTTTTTTTTTT
>NW_006408739.1:2488212-2492715 GCF_000296735.1 Chrysochloris asiatica
CCATCTTCCCGTTATGGGTGACCAGCATAGTCACCAGCCAGACCACATGCCTGCTCATGTATTCCCCTTGAGTCTTAGTCTTGAAAGGGAGTTTGCTCTGAGAGAACCCGACCACTTGCCTTGATGGGTCCTGGGCAAACAGCTTACTTATTCTTGTAGTAATCAATCATACTGCCATTATTGTTTCTGATTTTTCCTGCTGGTCTTTCTTCATGAAGTATCTTCTGTTCTTCTAGCTGCTCCAGGATGGTCTACTCGTTCTTCCCAGTGGAAATTTCCCACCTCAGACAATTCTGGATGGGATTCTGGTTTCCACCTATGCTCTTATGCAATGCAAAAGATCCACAGGAGGTCTCTTTCACTGGGCAATTTCTAGCCCCTTTAAGGTATTCCAATCAGTTATAGGCTGAAGACAGATTTACAAGCTTTCTATTGGGATGTTTCTGGCTATTCCTTCCTCCCGACCCAGTGTCTATTTCACAATGGTAGGTAAGGAAAACCAAGATTAAAAAGACAGCCAAATATCTTAACCTTATTCCCCTCTTTTACCCTTCAAACCATGACTCATTCCCTGTATCCTGAAGCCCTGTTGTTCCAAGGTTGTGCATACATCATCACTTACCTCTGTCCCACTTACCCCATGTGAACCTGCCTAACTGTTCTCCCATCTGCCTTGTTCTTCCAATCCCCTCCCCCTTCTTGTATATTGCCCCGCCCCTCCAGGCACCCAAGGTTTCCTGTGTCTATTCCCTACCCTGTGCTTTATCTTCCTCTCCCTCCCTCCCCTCTTCTCGTCCCATACACCCCAGTGATCAGCAATTATATATATAGTTTTTTGTGTTTTTTCCCCCTTTTGGGTGGGTTCTTTTTCTTAGTCTTTTACAATAATGGTCCTATGCAGTATTTCTCCTTTTGTGACTGACTAATTTCACTCAACAAAATGTCCTCAAGTTTCATCCATGTTATGCAGTGGCTTGCAGCTTCCTTGTTATTCTTCAAGGTAGCATAGTATTCCATTGTGTGTATGTACCAAAGTTTATTTACCCATTCTTCAATTGATGGGCATTTAGGCTGTCTCCATCGTTTTGCTATTGTAAATAGTGCTACTATGAACATTGGTGTGCTGGCTCGTATTTCTTGTAGGTAAATACCCAGTAGAGCAATGGCTGGATCATAAGGTATTTCTATTGCAAACCTTCTGAGAAAGCACCATATTACTTTCCAAAGGGCGTGGACCATTTTGCAATCCCATCAACAATGTAGGAGTGTCCCAGTCTCTCAGCATCCTCACCAGCATTTATTGTCCTCTACTTGTTTGATCTTTGCTGTTATTGCTGGTGTAAGATGATATCTCATTGTTGTTTTGATTTGCATCTCTCTGATGGCTAGTGATCGTGAACACCTGGATCTCCTCCTTGGTGAAATGTCTGTTCATGTCCTGTGTCCATTTTTTAATTGGGTTATTTGTCTTTTTCTTGCAGAGGTGTTGTAGTTTCCTATATATTTTAGAAATGAGTCCCTTATCTGATGTGTCATTGGAAAAGATTTTTTCCCATTCTGTGGGTTCCCTTTTTACTCTTTTGGTGTAGGCTTTTGATGCACATAAGTTTTTCATTTTTAGTATGTCCCAATCATTATTTTGTCTACTTTTGTTTGTGTAATTTTAAAAATATTTGGTAGTCTGTGTATGTCCTGAATTAGAGCCCTCACATTTGTCCCTATTTTTCATTGATGATCTTCATAATTTTGGGATTCACAGTTAGGTCTTTACTCCATGCAGAGTTCGTTTTTGTATAGGGCCTGAGGTAAAGGTCTTGTTTCAATATTTTGCATATCGCTTTCCAGTTCTGCCAGCACCATCTGTTAAAGAGACTATCTCCTCCCCATGCAATATACCTAGGCACTTTGTCGAAAATCAGTTGGCTCTATGTGGATGGGTTAATTTCTGGATTCTCAATTATGTTCCATTGATCAATTGTACCAGTACCAGGCTGTTTGATCACTGTAGCCATGTAGTGAATTTTGAATTCAGGGAGTGAGAGACCTCCAACCTTGTTCTTCTTCTTAAACAGTGCTTTGCTTATCCTGGGTCCCTTTCCTTTCCATATAAAGTCTGTAATTTTCTTTTCCATCTCTTTGAAGAATGTTGTTGGAATCTGGATTGGCATTATATGTGTAAATTGCTTTGGGCAGTATTGACATTTTCACGATGTTGAGTCCTCCGATCCAGGAGCATGGTATGTTCTTCCACTTCTGTAAGTCTCTTTTGGTTTCTTGTAGTAGTGTTTTGTGATTTTCTTTGTATAGGTCCTTTGTTTCTCTGGTTATGTTTATTCCTAAATATTTCATCTTTTGGGTGGCAATTGTAAATGGTATTGCTTGCCTAATGTCCTTTTCAGCACTATCATTGTTACTATAGAGGATTTTTGTATGTTGATCTTATACCTTGCCACTATGCTGAATCTTCCAATGATGTCTAGTAGCTTTTTTACTGAGTCTTTGGGGTTTTCTATGTATAGGATCATATTGTCTGCAAATACAGAGAATTTTATTTGCTCTTTGCCAATTTGGATGCCTTTAATTTCTCTATCATGCCATATAGCTCTGGCTAACACTTCCAAAACAATATTGAATAGGAGTGGTGATAAAAACCATCCTTGTCTAGTTCCTGTCCGCAGAAGGAAAGCTTTCAGTTTCTCTCCATTGAGAGTGATGTTAGCTGTTGGTTTTGTATTTGTTGTTGTTGTTGTTAAGTGCCTTCGAGTCGGTTCCGACCCATATATAGGCTCTTAATTATGTTGAAGAATTTCCCTTCAAGTCCTACTTTGATGAGTGTTTTTATGAGGAATGGATGTTGGATTTTGTCAAATGCCTTTTCTGCATCAACCGATATGATCATGTTGTTCTTTTCCTTTTTCTTATTTATATGGTGGATTACATTGATTGCATTTCTAATGTTGAACCATCTTTTCATTCCTTTAATGAAACCCACTTGGTCATTGTTTATTTATTTATTTATTTTTGATGTGTTGTTGAAACTGTTGGCTAGGATTTTGTTGAGAATTTTTACGTCTATGTTCATGAGGAGTATTGGCCTATAATTTTATTTCTTAGTAATATCCTTCCCTAGTTTTGGTATGAGGGTTATGCTTGCTTCATTAAATGTATTAAGCAATTTTCCATCCTCTTCTATATTTTGGAAAAATTTGAGTAGAATTGGTGTTTGGTAAAACCCACCAGTGAAGCCATCTGGAACTAGACTTTATTTGGTTGGGAGTTTTTTGATGACCTGGTCATCAAAAATATTATTGTTGTTTAGTCAATTTCGACCCATAGTGACCCTGTATAGGGTTTCCAAGGAGCAACTGGTGAGCTTGAACCACTGACCTTGCAGTTCAAATGACTTTTCAGTCTGACGCAATAGCCCACAGCGGCACACTCCTTTGTTATAGGTCTGTTTAAATTTTCTACTTCACTCTGCAAGTTTAGGTAGGTCGTGTTTTTCTAAAAATTTATCCATTTCCTCTATGTTTCAAATTTATTGGAATACAACTCTTTATAATAGTCTGTTATTATCCTTTTTATTTCTATTGGTCTGTTGCAACATCACCCATGTGGTTTTTTTATGTGTGTTATTTGTGTCTTCTCCCTCTTTCCTTTTGTTAGGTTTGCCAATGGCTTGTCAATTTTATTAATTCTGTCAAAGAACCAGCTTCTTGTCCTGTTGATTCTTTCTATAGTTTTTCTGTTTCCTATCTCATTTATTTCTGCTCTAACCTTTATTATTTCCTCTCTTCTGTTGACTGTAGGTTTACTTTGCTGGTCTTTCTCTAGTTGTTGGAGATGTAGCATTAATATGTTGATTTTGGTTCTTTCTTCTTTTTGGATGTGTGTATTTACTGCAATCAAGTGTCCTCTAAGCACTGCTCAGTGTGACCCAAATGATTATGGTATGCTGTGTTATTGTTCTCATTTGCTTCTAGAATTTTGTGAATTCACGTTTCATTTCTTCTACTACCCAGTTGCTTTTCAGCAAGGTGTTAATTCAGTTTCCATGTATTTGACTTTATTTCCTTGGTCTTCCTATTGTTTCCTATAATTTTATAGCATTGTGGTCTGAGAAGATGCATTGCAGTATTTTGATGTTTGCAAATTTATGGAGACTTGTTTTGTGATCTAACACATGGTATTTTTTGGAGAATGTTCCATGTGCACTGGAAAAGAATGTGTACTGTGCTGTTTTGAGTTGAATGCTCTGTACACATCTTTGAGGTCCAGTTGGCTGATTGTGTTGTTTAGTTCCCCTTTGTCTTTGTCAAGTTTCTCTCTGGTTCTTCTATCCATTTTTGAAAATGATGTATTAAAATCTCCCACTATTATTGTAGATTTATCTATTTCTTTCTTCAGATCTATTGGAGTTTGCTTTATAAATTTTGGAGCTCTTTCATTGGTAGTATAGATATTTATTATAGTTAAGGCATCTTGTTCAATTGTCCCTTTAAT
>NW_006408739.1:2493858-2509330 GCF_000296735.1 Chrysochloris asiatica
ATTTTCCTCTAGTCAAGTTCTGATTATCAAGCCATTGAGGCTAGGTCAAATGGGTACTGTCTGCAAATTTGGGTGTTCTTGTGCATCTCCCCTCACTTCGTATCAGCTGGATGCTTCACTCTCAGCTCTAGCCCTCTGTGGTTATGTCCTTGTCCATGGGCACAGGTGTCCCTAGGACTCACCACATTATGGACCAACCAGCCCTTCATCGTCTCTCTCTCTCATTTCTAGGTTAACAGGAGTCAATGGACTGTGGTTGAATTCAGCCCATTTCTTCATTGCTCCCTTTCCCCCTCTTCCACTCACCAGTAGACCAATGTGGTCGCCAGCAAGCTTACATGCCTACTCATGTGTTCCCTTTAAGTTTCAGTCTTAGAGGGGAGTTTGTCCTGAAGGATCTTGATTGCTTGCCTTGATGGCTTCCTGGCAAACAGCTTGCTTATTTTTGTGGTAACAGTTATGCTAACATTTTTGTTTTGTTTTTTTCCTGATGATCTTTCTTTGAAGATATATTTTCTGTTCCTCTAGCTGTTCCAGGCTGGTCTGCTTGTCCTTGCTAGTGGGAATGTTCCACCTTAGAAGGTTCTGGATAGGATTCAGGAGTCCACCTAAAGTCCTATACTCTACAAAGGCTCTGCAAGAGGCCTATTTCACTGGGCAAGTTCTAGAATTCCTTTTAGGTATTCCAATCAGTTATAGGCTGAAGACGGGCTTACAAGTTTTCTGTAATCATGTTTGCCAACATTCTTTTCTATCCCACTCAAGTGTCTGTTTTACAATAGTAGGCAAGGGAAACTGATATTCATAAGACAGTCAAGCATCTTAGTATTCTTTCCCCTCTTCAAACTATGCCTAGATCCCTGTATCCCAGAATCCTGTTGTTTCAAGTCAAAGCATGCATCACTATTTACCTCTTTCCCACTTAGGCCATGCAAACGTGTCTCAGTGTTCCCCTATCTGTCATGTTCTTCCACCTCCTCCCTTTCTCGTATTGCCCTCTTCAACACTAGACTAAAACCCCCACCCCAACCCCACCATTGTGGTTACTGTATATTCCATTAACTTTTCCCTCCATTTAAGACAGTCTATTTTATCCTGTAATCTACCTGACCTTATCACCACTCAGATCTATGTTCTTCTGTGTTTACCTTCTTTCACATTGTAATTGTTTTGATCATAGTCTGACCTCCCAGATCCTCTGTTCTTATAGTTTTATTCTGTTCTCGATTCTTCCATTTGTCGATTGAGTTCAGAGTGATGCTGCCTGTATGTCAGTCTTTGGTTGTTGTCTGTTCTTGTTGGTTCTCAGTCCACAGAACTTCTTTTAGCATGTTTTTCATCGCAGGGTTGGCTTTGGCAAAGTCTCTTAGCTTCTGTTTATCCTGGAATGTTTTAATCACACCATCATATTTTATTAATAGCTTTTCTGGATAGAGGATTCTTGATTGGCAGTTTTTTTTTATTTCAGGGTTTTAATATGTGGCTCCCCATTGCCTTCTTGCCTGCATGGTTTCTGTTGAGAGACCCAAGCTTAATCTGATTTCCCTAGCTCTTAATCTGATTTCACTTCTGTTTTCCCTAGCTGCTTTCAGGATTCTGCCTTTATCTTTGATTTTGGAGAGTTTGATTATGATATGTCTTGGTGATTTTCTGTTAGGGTCTATCCTTCCTGGGGTTCATTGAGCTTCTTGAATGCTTATCTTATCGCTTTTCAGGATGTTAGGGAAATTTTCTTCCAGAAGCTCTTCAACTATCTCATCTGTGGACTTATGTGATTCTTCCTGTCCTGGAATGCTGATAATTGTTAATTTATTCCTCTTCATATTGTTCAACGTGAATCTTAGGCTTTCTTCAGATTTTTTAAAATCCTTTTTTGTGTTTAATCTTCTATCTTAGTAGAGTTGAGAGATTTATATTCTACCTCACTAGTTCTGGCTTCTATCTCTTCAATTCTACTCCTTTGCCCTTTCAGTGTAAAGTCCATTTCTGATATTCTATTATTAATCGTTTGGACCTCTTTCTGTAGGTTTTGAATTTTTTCAAATGCTTTATCTATCTTATTTGATTGTCCTGTAGCTGACTTCTTCCCTATTTTTCTCAACTCCATAGTATACATTTTATAATCATTTTAAAATCATTTTTTTGGATACATTTAATAATAATTTTTCTGAATTTCTTCTCAGGCATTTCCAAAGCCTGCCCATCTTCCAGTATGGAGTGTAGGTCCACTTCCACCTCATTTGCCTCAGTCACTTTATCTTGTTTCTGGACATGTGCTGATATGGTCATCTGTTTCTGTTTTTTGGGCATATTTCAGGAGTTAGCTGTGGCCTTAAAAATTACATGGGTGTGTATTTTGGTATTTTTTAATGCTTTTGATTGCCTCCAGATTGATGTGATCAGGAAATGGGCTTCCCTTTTCACTCTTCTTTCTGAGAAATTCCAAGATGCCACTGTTGGTCATTATGACGTAACTCAGGATTTAATTTTTGACCTATTTCCTTTTTAGTCTGCCTGTCTGTCGTGCTCCACGACCCCAGTTCAGGCCTTTTTCCTTGTGATAAACAGTTCAGGGCCAGCTATGGATGTTTTGTGCAGCCTTTTGGTTTTAAGTAGAAACTGTCTGTTTAAATTTCAAGGAGATCTGTGCACATGCATAGTAGAACCCTCCGGGGGGAGGGTGGGTTGGAATGTCCACTCGCTCAGACACCCCCTCTAGTCACTTGAATGCAGGTGCGCAGATAGCGAGAGACCAATGAACAGATACAAAAAAAAAAAAAAAAAAAGAATGTCCACACTTTATCTCTGTGGTTCTGTCAGGCATCTGTGGCTGCTCTGATCCTTCCCCCAGTTGGTCTCCCCCAAGATGGCAGCTCCGGGAGCAGCTGAGCATCTTAGATTGGAATGTACTGAATTTCTTGTTTCTGCTACAAATTCCCCTGTCCAACCTTTTAAATATTCCTTTATATGTAGTTCAGAGTTCTGGCACCATCCCCTGAGTCTGCTTGGTCCAGTATTCTGTGTTGTTGCTGACGGAGCTCCTCACTGCATGTGTACCCTCTCTGCCATCTTGTTTGTTCTCGATAATGTCCATCTTTATCTATTATGCTAGTTTTTGTCTTTAAGTTTATTTTATCAGAGATTAGTATTGCCACTCCTACTCGTTTTTTATTGCAATTAGCTTGGTATAATTTTTTCCATCCTTTGACTTTTAGTCTGTTTTTGTTTTTGTGTGTAAGGTGTGTCTCTTGCTAACAGCATATTGAAGGATCTTTTTTTCTTACTCATTCTGCCACTCCCCATCTCTTAACTGGTGCATTTAATCCATTGACATTCAGTGTAATTATCGATAGGTATGGATTAATTGCTGTCATTATGTTTGTTTTTTTGTAGTGTTGCTGATTTCTTTGTTCCTGTGCTGAGTTCATGTGTTTTGTGTGTTTTTTTTTTTTATTTTTTTTTGTCAGTTTCTTCATAGTTTTAATGTTTCCATGTTCTTCTTGGATTTTCATTTTCTTGGTATTTTATGAAGTATCCATTTTCTTTGAGGTTATCTTATATTCTATTAACTTTTCCCTCCGTTTAAGACAATCTTTTTTATCCTTTAATCTACTTGAATTTCTCACCACCTGGATCTCTATTCCTATGTGTTTACCTTCGTTCACATTGTAATTGTTTTGATCATAGACTGACCTCCCAGATCCTCTGAATGTGTTCTTTTAGTTTTGTTCTGTTCTAGACTCTTCCATTTGTCAATTGAGTCCTGGTTGGTGCTGCCACATAAGTCAATCTCTGGTTGTTTTCTGTTCTTGTTGGTTATCAGTCCACAGAACTCCCTTTACGATGTTTTGCAGTGCAGGGTTGGCTTTGGAAAAATCCCTTAGCTTCTGTTTATCCGGAATGTTTTGAATACACCGTTGTATTTAATTGACAGTTTTTCTGGGCAAAGGATTCTTGTTTGGCAGTTTTTTTCTTTTAGGGTTTTATATATGTCTCCTCATTGCCTTCTTGACTGCACGGTTTCTGCTGAGAGATCTGAGCTTATTCTGAGTTGCTTGCCTTTGTATGTAATACTTCTCTTTTCCCTAGCTGCTTTCAGGATTTGCTCCTTATTGCTAATTTTGGAGAGCTTGATTATAATATGTCTTGGTGACTTTCTTTTGGGGTCTCTTCTTCCTGGGATTCTATGAGCTTCTTGAATCCTTATCCTGTCACTTTTCAGGATGTTAGGGGAATTTTCTTCCAGCAACTCTTAAACTATGTCCTCTATGTACTTGTGTGGCTCTTGATGTTATGGAGTGCTGATAATTCTTAAATTATTCCTCTTCATATAGTCCAACATGAATCTTAGACCTTCAGATTTTTGTGTGCCTTTTTTCTGCTTGATCTTCTATCATAGTAGTATTGAGAGATTTGTCTTCCAGCTCACTAGTTCTGGCTTCCATCTCTTCAATTTTATTCCTTTGCCCTTTCAGTGTAATGTCCATTTCTCATATTCTATTATTAATCATTTGGACCTCTTTTTGTAGGTTTCAAATGGTTTCCAATGCTGTATCTATCTTATTTGATTGTTCTTGTAGCACTTTCTTGCTTTGTTCCTTATTTTTTTCAACTCCTCTGTAATGTGTTTTGATAAATTTCATTTTCATTTTTCTGAATTCTTTCTCAGGCATTTCCAAAGCCTGCCTTCCTTCCAATATGAAGTCTAGGTCTACCTCCAGCTCATTTGTCTCAGTCACTTTATCTTGTTTCTGGACATGTCCAGAGATGGTCATCTGTTTCTTTCATATTCAGAAGTTTGACTGTGACCTTAATACTTAGAGGAATGTATGTTTTGGTATTTTGTTATGCTTTCTGATTGCCTTTAGGTAGATGTGATCAGGAGATGGGATTCCCTTTGTACTCCTTTTATTACTCAACTTAGAGTAACTGTCACAGGTGTTGGCTGCCTAGCTGTTTATGGAAGCTGGTATTGGTTCTTATCTGGATGGTGGAATTTTATAGGGTGTGATTGTAGCTTGACTATATGACTGAAATTGCTGTCTCTTCTTGGGTAATGTAGGGAGAGAAAGAGTCCCCTAATGGTAAAGAGGGGACCAAAAAACAAAACAGCAACAGTAAAAGAAGACTGTTGGATACTGTAGTTTATAATCGCAGAAATGAGAGGGAAAAAAAAAAATCTGTAGCCAAATATGAGTATGACTTTTATGTCCCTCTCTCAGTTTCTTGCTTTCAAGGCTGCCTGAAAAATTTCAATGTGCCACTGTTGGTCCTTATGACATAACTCAGGATTTAACTTTTGTCCTGTTCCCTTTTTAATCTATCCTGCTCCGTACCCCTGTCCAGGCCTTTTTCCTAGTGATAAACAGTTCAGGGCCAGTTGTGGCCATTTAGTTCTGCTGTTTGGTTTTAAGTGGGAACTGTTCATTTAAAATGTTCATTCTGTGTGCATGTGTTGTAGAGCCCTCTGGGGGTGGGGTTAGGGGTGTCCACTCACTCAGGCACCCCCTTTAGTCACTAGAATGGAGGTGCACACACAGCGAAAGATCAATGAACAGACACACACACACACACACACACACACACACAAAGGAATGTTCACACCATTATCTCAAAGGGTCAGTCAGGAGTCAGGTGTCCGTGGTGGCTTTGATCCTTCCCTGCTATGTCTTGTCCAAGATGGTTACTCTGGGAGCTGCTGAGGCCGGAGGATCCAAAAGCACTGTTTCTTGCTTCCACTACAGATTCCACTGACTGTAATCCTTCAAACTTTCTAAATATTCCTTTATATGTGGTTCAGAGTTCTGACACCATCCACTGAACCTGCTTTGTCCAGTATTCTGTGTTATTGTGGACGGAGATCCTCACTGCACTTCTCTTTGATCCGCCATCATCCCTCACCTGTTTCTTCTCATTTTGAATTGTGCCTCATCAGCAAATGGATGTTCCAAAAGCCTTGCTGTATGCACATCATTAAGGTTGACTTTGAGAAGGCAGCTCTTTCTCAGTTTTTTTTTGTGTGTGTGTGCCTTCCAACCCAAGGGGCTCATCTTCCAGAATTATATCAGATAATGTTTCTCTATTATTCATAATACTTTCAGGAACTAATCCCTAAGAAGTAGACCACTTATTACCTCTTCCTAGTCTGTTCTTAGTGTGTAAGATTTTCTGAAACCTATTCACCACAGGCGACCATACTGGTATTTGAACCCAGTGGCATAGTTTCTAGCATCACAGTCACTAAGTAGGATAAACTGAAAGACATGTGGGAAAAACAATTTAGTTTGTTAAAAGAAGTGCTGAGATTTGAATTTTGGGCTAATTTTAAAACTGGACCTAGAAGCCTGTTACATAACAGAGGTGGTTTGGGAGGTTCCCAAACTTAGGGAGCTTACTATGGATTGAACTGTGTCCTCCTCAAAAGATATGCTGAAGTCCTAATCTCTGTACAAGTGAATGTTACTGTGTTTGGAGTTAGAGTTTTTCTTTTGTTATCAGTTAAGCTAACAAGATCATATTGGAGTCGTTAATAACTTTTGACTGATGTCTTAGGAAGGGAAGCGAGTATCACACATAGGTTGAAGTTAGTGTGTGAGAATTGTCTACAATCCAGAGACCACCAAGAAATGCTTGGGGCTACCAGAAATTCAAAGAGATGAGAAAGGATCTTTTCCTAGAGCTGACAAAACAGAGAGAGCATAGTCCTGCCTTTGTGAGGACTGAATTCAGACTGTTAGCCTACAGAACTGTGAGACAATACATTTCTGTCATTGACAGCCACCCTTTTGGTAGTATTCTTCTATGGTAACTCTAGAAAGCTGTGATCTATGTGCTAGGCCCCTTCACTTTCTGTCTTATGATGTGGCATTATGTCCTCTCAGAAGGAGCAGGCAGAGGCATGGATTTCATATTTTCTCTAGCAGAACTACAAAGAAGAGCTCTTTGCTGCCTGATAGTTGTTTCTGTTTTCTGGTAATGAGGGAGGGACTAAGTGATATTCCTTTTCTACTGTTGGGATTTGAGACTGGAAGATTCTGTTGTTGTGCCATCAAACTATCTAACTTTTTCTTTTTCCTCAGCAAGCAGAGAGGTCTATTGTCTAGGCCTTGTGCAGTAGTGGAGTGTGGGTTGGGGCTGGGTCTTCCCATGTGAATGCTTGCTAGAAGAACAAACAAGTCTGTGTTGAAAAAGGTACAGTTAGACTGCTGAAAGAAGTACAGTCAGGATGGTGAGACTTTGTCTCTCCTGCTTTGGACATATTGTCAGGAGGGAGCAGTCCCTGAAGGACATCATACCAGATAAAGTGGAGAGTCAGCCCAAAAGAGGAAGACTCCCAATGAGATGGACTGGCAATGGTAGCAGCAATGAACTCAAACTTAACAATGATTGTGAGATGGCACAGGACTGGGTAGTGTTTTGTTCAGTTGTGCATAAGGTCACTGTGAGTCAAAATCGACTCCACAGCACCTAACAACAATGTTTCCCTGGTCCTCCAAGGGAGGGTGTTTACATCGTCTACCTCTGTCCTGCTGATCACAGATTATGCTGTGCTCTCCCTTTAGCTTCTCCCTCCACCAGTGACCATTCCTCCTTGTAGGAAGGATCAAGTGTCAGACCCATTTGGCCCCTGACTGGTCTTCCACATTTTGCAGCAAATTTTCACCTATATAAGTGCTTACTTTTTTCCTCTGGGGTCTCTTTTTCTTCTCTTTCTGGCCTCCTCATCCTGAGCCCAGAGACTATTCATTCAGTTAGTAATCAGATGAAAACAAATGACAGAGACGTTAGGCTGCCCAATAGCTGTAACCCTCACTCAATGGAAATGAAATTGCTATGGAAAGTGAATTTCTGTCTGGTGAAAAATATGCAGAAAATATTCTTGAGCAAGGGGAATCCTGATTCCAGCCAAATCTAAACAACTGACTGGCTAATCATTCTTTTCTTTTCAAGAGGGCTATTATATATGCTATTTTATTATATATGCTATAGGTATTTTCAATAACCTCATATGCATGCAAAAGCTGAGCAGTGAATAAGGAAGACCGTAGAAGAATTGATGCTTTTGAGTTATGGTGTTGGAGGAGAATACTGAAAGTGCCATGGGCTACCAAAAGAACCAACAGATCTGTGTTGGAAGAAGTGCAGCCAGAGTTATCCTTGGAGGCCAAGATGGCCAAATTTCGTCTCTCATACTTTGGACATGTTGTCAGGAGGAACCAGTCGCTGGAGAAGGATATCGTGTTTGGTAAGGTGGAGGGTCAGAGAAAAAGAGAAAGACCCACAATGAGATGGATTGGCCAAGTGGCAGTATTGATGGACTCGAGCGTGGCAACAGTACTGAGGTTGGCCCAGGATCAGGTAGTGTTTTGTTCTGTTGTGCATAAGGTCACTATGAGTTGGTACCGACTCGATGGTGCCTAACAACAACAACAATGTTATATATGCAACTCCTGTGTTAATAAAACCTTCTTCGTAGGGGCACTATTTACTTTTTTGGGAGGGATCAAGTTGCTTGGCCTTCACTTTGGTATAGAATTCAAGGAAAACACATTTCGCTAAATCTGACATTCTTTTTTTTTAAAAAGTTTTTATTGTGAGGTTTACATGGGAGAACATCAGCTTTACACTCATCCTATCGTATTTCGTTTCATTGCAATGATTACATTCCCCTTCATGCATCATCAAATAACTCCTAAAGGGTACACCACACAGGCCCACCTCCCTGGCAGCCAGCACACAGCCCTTCTCCTTCTCTGAGTCCAGCGTCCCCAGCCACTCCATCTGTCCACATCATCTTCTGTGTCTCCATTCCTGGTGTCACTGCCTTTCTGGGAAGGGTCTGGCTCTCCATTGTTCTCACCTGATGGTTCCAGGGACCTCCGCTCCTGGGCTGCAAAATCAACTACTCTCTTCCTTTTGTCAAAAAACATCTACCTCTATATTTCCTAGCCTCAGTCCTTCCTGATGACAATGATTTATTAATAAGACAAGAGTCTTATCCCCATTTCCTTTCACCAGCCCAGTCCTAATGGATTGGAAATCATTCAGTGGTGATTCTCCTGCCCCATCTGGAACTAGGCTCCTTTTTGAAACCTTGTAAGCCAGTCCTTCTTGGCTTTATAGGCACCCCCATTTTCGGTAGCTAATGTAAACCTGACATTCTTAACACAGTATTTTTGAAAACTAAATTCTAGTGAAAAGAGAATTGAAAACCTTGGAGTTAGGAATAGAGCTGGGAGAAACAATGACTACCAGTCCCCATTTGCTGAGGTTATTGACCACTTTACACAAGTGGTCTCTCCTCAGTATCACTGAGGTTCCCATGTGGCCTGCCGATCTTTAAGCCCACTGCAAACCCACTCCAGGTGCCTCAAAGGCAGTGGAAGTTGGGTGGGGGAGGAGAAGCCCTTTCCCAGGTAATTCCTCTTCCCTGATCTCACAGCTGCCCCTGTGCCCACCTACTCCCTGTGCCCTCTGACTCTCTCTAGCTGGTCCTCAGTCCCTAAGAACACTCCCCACTCATTTTCTCTGAATACTTGCCTCCTCTTAGAAGACTCAAGACTTTTCTGAAGTCAGAGTATCCCCCACACACTTCCTTTGAACTCCTTTCACTCTGGAAAGACAAAAATCATCTGCCCACAACACATCTTTCTGGAAGTTTCTTTTCCCTTTTCTTCTCAGTTGGAATTCTCTGAAGTCATCTTTTAACTTAGATGGAATTGCTATTTGGTGTAATACTTCAAATATGAATCTTAGATATTACCTTTAATTCTCTTGAATTAAAAAAAAAAATCCTTTTTTTTCCCCCAAGGATCCCTCCCTAGAAGAGATGAGGACTGTAACCTGCCAACTGTCTCTCACTGTTTCCTGGCTTGTATTTGGTGAAAAGGAGGTTTTTCTCATTTTTTTTTTAAAACAACACTGTAGCATAATTCACTTCATAAAAATCACCTGTTTTAAAAATATACCTTTTAAGTATAAAAATTCATTGGTTTTAAGTATATTCAAAAAATTTTGCAACCATATCACCATTATCTAGTTCGGGGACATTTTCATCACCCTGTATCCATTAGCAGTTATATTTCATTCTCCCCCTCCCTACAGCCCTGCACCAGACAGCAATTTCACCTAGAAAGTACTAGTCTGCTTTAAGTCTCTGTAGACATGTATCTATACATTTCCATGAATGGGATCATATAATATTTGTCCTTTTGTGTTTGGTTTCTTTCACTTAGCAGAAGGTTTTCATGTTGCTGCATGTATCAGTATCTTATTCCTTTTTATTGCCACATAATATTCTATATTTTAGATATACCACATTTTGTTTACACATTCTTCAGTTGATGGGCATTTGGATTGTTTCAAATGTTGATTCTTATGAACATTTCCAGTGTTGATTCTTTTGAAATGCTACTATGAACATTTAATACAAGTTTTTGTATAGACATATTTAAGTTTTTTTTGGTAATTCTATGCTTATTGAGAAACTGGCAAGCTGTTTTCCAATTCTTTTCCAGTGATCTAGTGGAATTAGATCTTGATTATATACCTTTGAAGTAAATCTTGAAATAGGAATGTCTGAGTCCTTCAATTTTGTTCTTTTCTAAGATTGTTTTGGCTATTCTAGGTTCCTTGCATTTTCATATGGATTTTTTTAGTTTGTAAATTTCTTAAAAAAAAGTAGCTGATATTTCCTCATGATTGCATTGAATTTGTAGAGCAAAGGGGGTGAATTGCATCTTAACATTATCAAGTTTTTAAAAAAATGTTTTACTGTGAATTATGTGATAATTTACATGGGAGAACAATAGTTTTACATTCATCCTATCTTATATCATTTCACTGCCATGGTTACAATCCCCTCCATGCATCATCAAGCAACCAAAAGGTATACACTGCAAGCCTGCCCCCCGGTCCTCAGCACACAGCCCCTCTCCATCTCTGGGTCTAAAATCGCCAGCTGCTCCATCTCTCCATGTCATCATCTCTGCCTCCATCTCAGGCATCACTGCTTCTCTGGGTAGAGGCCCACTCTCCGCTCTTCTCCCTTGATGGTCCCAGGGCCCTCTGCTCCTAGACTGCAAAGTCAATCACTCTCCTCCTTACTACAAAACATCTACCTTTACATTTCCAACCCTCACAATCAGTCCTGATAACAATTATTCACTATTGTATCACAAGAAACCTATCTGCATTTCATCTCATCAGCCCTGCCTAGACAGATTGGATACTATCCAGTGGTATCCAGTCTGTCTCCATGTACTCTGGATCTAGGTTCACTTCTTGCCTTTGTAGACAACCAGTCACTTCTTGCCTTTGTAGACAACCCCCCCCCCCCCCCTTTGGGTAGCCAATGTCCAAGTTGCCTATCCCTGTCCTCTCCATGTGTGGAGGGGGTGATAATAATCCTTGCTGTAAAGATTTGTTCCCTCTTTTGAGCTACTGCATCCATAGGTGTAGGTCAAGTTCATCAAATTGTATGAGATTACTCTTTTTTTCCTTTTCTTTCTTCTTCTAGTTGAGCTCTGATCATCTAGTCATTGAAGCCAGGACAAATTATCAAGTATTTTGATGCATGAACATGAGTTGTCTTTCTTTAACTAGTTTTTCTTTAATTTCATTTGATAATGGTTTGAATTTTCAGTGCACAGTTCTTGTATTTCTTTCTAAAATTTACTCCTATGTATTTTATTCTTTTTGCTGGAATTATTTTCTTAATTTCATTTTTTAGATTATTTATAGCTACAGCATAGAGATAGGAGCCCTGGTGTGGTGCTGCAGGATAAGCATGAGACTGCTAACTGCAAGTTCAGTAGTTCAAACCCAACAGATGATCTGAGGCAAATAATAAGGCTGTTTGCTCCTATAAAGATTTACACCCTTGGTGACCCTATACAGGGTCACTACGAGTCGAAATCAACTCAATGGCAGTGGGTTTTTGTTTGTTTGTTGTTCGTTTTTTTTTTTTTTTTTTGGTTATAAAGAAATGCAATTAAAAATTTAATTAATTAAATTAATTATAAAGGTGTTTTTTCTGGTTATAAAGAAATACAATTAATTTTTAAAATATATTGATCTCGCATCCTATAACCATGCTTAACTTGCTGGAACTCTGAACAGTTTTATTTTTTTTCAAATGCACTCTTTTTTAAAAAAACAACAACTTTATTTAGAAAACTGGCAGCAGCTGCAGTAGAACAATGTGAAAAATGAATAGAAGAACTTCAGTGGAACTGTGGAGGCTGGAGTAGTCACTTAGCCAGAATCCTTTTACCAGAGAAGAGAGTGGAGGATACCCTTCTCTTGCCGTGTGTAGCGCCAGTAAGTCCTTAATATGTCTGCTTTAGTCTTAAGTGTGGCAGATATGGAGAAGAGACAAGCAATGCCATAAATTTGTGTTTAAGAAAGGACCTAGAGTTGAAACTCATTCATATTAAAAGTAAAGGGGACAGATAATCCAAAATAGAGATGCTTTAAATTATCCCTGCTGGATGAATTTTTATATCTGTGTTAAAGAGATGACATAATATTTAGATATTAACAGAATTTCAAACACAATAATGAAAGCTTATTTGAAAAACATCTTCTCCAGACTATCTCTGTAGGCCCCCATCTTCCTACACCATGCTGTAGAGAGAATTCAACCTCACCTTAGACTAGGATAGGACTCACTCAAGATGAAAGTGATTCATTGGTACCTTAGACATATTGCCTTTTCTGGACCACATGCCCACTCCAAACACATTGCCTATAAACCAACCTGTAAACCACTCTTTTGTTCCTGAACAAAGTTTTCTTCCCACTTTGCTCCTACCTGGTGAATTATGGAACAAGAAGGGGTGGATGTTTTACAGAGGCAAACTCTCACATCTCCTTTTCATGGGATGGCCCTATGGCACTGTAAATGAAATAGTTGTGTTTGGTTTGAGCTCTAATGAGGCAGCTCCTGTAGGTTAATTTCCTAACCATTGGAGCCGTTAATGTGGTTGCTAAGTCTGCTGAATCACAGAAGAGACATACCGTCAGCTAATTCTAAGGAATTATAAAGGCAATAAATGCATGATTGCTTTTTTTTATTAATACATTAAAAAAGAGATGTGTAATTGGCACTTTCACAATTTAGTGACAACAAAGTAGATATTAATGTGATTACAAAATGACAATTACTTTTGGCAATTAATTGGTATCACCTTTTAGTAACCCTTTTCAATACATCATTGGGGCATCCCATTGCCAATGAGAAACTGGAGCATTGTAAGGCTGAATGAGAGCAATGGGGAAGAGTAAGTTAATTATTTAACAAAACAGTGGCTGTTCTTTATATTCTTGATCAATGGGTCTTTGAAGTTTAATAACAGCAGTGATATATCGTTCCCTTTTCCCCAAATGATACCAAAACGATGTACAAACTTTTGTAATGTAATTACCACCTACAAATCACTTCTTTTCTGAAATTTCTTCTTCTGAAGAGATGAGATTGTTTTTCACAATCTCATTAGTTTTAAGAAGAAAGGGAAGAAAAATCTTGCCTCTAATCAAAATGCAGGTAAGGACAGAAAGGTGATTTGTTTACATGCTACATGCACCCTAACTGAGAAAGAAGCAATATGTCTTTGTTTCTTTTCCCTTGACCATCTAGTTTACCATGTATGATGTCATCCTCTAGGGACTGGTTCCTCCTTGTAACAATACAAGTTCAACAGTTTACAAAGCACATTTCATACACAACTGAATTTAATCCTCATAGCTATGTTTTGTTAGTTATGGGGTTTTACATAAATTGTTCTAGAAAGTCTCAAAATATGAACCTACTTGTTTATATTAACATCTTGAGACTCATCCAGGAGAAGTAGCTGTAGCCTTTTTATGTTAGATGGGGTATTTGACCTGCTTTTAATAGATTACAATGTTTTGATTAAATCGCCATAATTATTGACAGGTAAACTTATGTTGAAATTGGTAATTGTAATATTAGCCTATCGGTTGCTAACATGATGCTATATATATTGTTTGTATTGAATTTCACTATATGCCTCCTGTTCTCTCCCGAAACTGAATAATGAGATTAAACATCCCTTAATAATGAGAGCAGACACTGTATTGACTGATTTCTAACTGCTCAGCTTTATCTTTGATTTTTTTGTGTGTGTGCCTTACAACTCAGTCTCTAAACAGTTCTTTCTGCATTTTAATATCTAGCACCAGAAACTGCATTATAAAGCATTTGAAAGCCCTGGCTGAATGAGAACTGAAATTGAGGCCACCCCAAAAGCCCCTCAAACCATTTATTTAAAAAGGCCATTTTGCGGGGCCAGAGAGATGGTTAAATGACTTAGATACTAGGAACAGACATGGGAGGCACTCATATCTGGAATTTTAGTTCCAAGTTTCCAGAGTCAATGCATAAAATAAGTCCTTTGTGTTTTCAAATTCTTAGTTGCAGAGTGAATATTTATGACTCCTGAGACTTGTGCAGGATTCATTCATCTGCACATTCAACAATTACTTATTGAATGTCTGTGATGTCCCAGAAACTGTGGTACCTACTGGGCACACAGAAGTGAACAAAGCAGACTTTAAGGGGAAAGCAACAGGAAGGAGAAGACTGCCCCATGTTTTTCTCTGTGAGCAAATTTTAATCCAGATGGTGTTGGTCAATCTCTCTTTTTTCCTATATCTTCCTTTTCTTTCTATTTCTTGTATATTCCCTTGTCTTCCCCTTCCTTCCTCCCCTTACTTTTTATTTCTATTCAATGTTGCTGTTTTTGTTATGTGCTGTAGAATCCATTCTGATTAATAGCGACCTCTGTACTATAGAACAAAATAGGCCTAGTCCTGGGCCATCCTCACACTCATTGGTTGCTGTTTGAGCCCATAGTTGCAGTGACTGTGTCAATCCAGCTAACTGAGGGTCTTCCTTTTCTTCCTGAATCTATATTTTATCAAGTATGATGTCCTTCTCCAGGGACTGGTCTCTTCTTATAACATACACAAAGTCTCACCATAGTTGCTTCTAAGGGACATTCTAGTTAGTGGGATTTCTCAAATTATTCTCAGTGTAATACAGATTTGATGTCATTCAACTTGTATTAGTGGTGGTGGTTATGTGCTGTGGAGTTGGTTCCAACTCACAGTGGCCCTGTATAGGGTGTATGAGGCTCTAAATCTTCATGGGAAAGGAAAGCCTCATCTTTCACCCGCAGAGCAACTGGTAGTTCCAAACTGCTGACTTTGAGGTCAGCAGTCCGACTTATAACCACTATGCTACTTGAGCTACCAGATCATGTTAATTTGGAACTATGAGATGTCACAATCCTGGGGACCAATCATGCCTCTAGCTTACATTACTTTTTAGGTGTTTTTAAAGTATGTTGGCAGTATTAAATATCACCAGGAAGAACACTTGTATTCAAGGATACTTTTGTTAGTTCTCATCCTCCTTTTCTTTTCTTTTTTTTTTTATTTACGGTTT
>NW_006408739.1:2524918-2526487 GCF_000296735.1 Chrysochloris asiatica
CACAAGAGACCCATCTGTATTTTGTTTCATCAGCCCTTCCTGGACAGGCTGGACACCATTCACTGGAGACTCTACCTTCCTCCATGCCCTTTGTATCTAGGTTCCCTCTTGAAAGCTTGTAAGCCAGTCACTTCTTACCTTTGTATCCCTCCCCCATTTTGGGTAGCCAATGTCCAAGTTGCCCTCCCTGTCTACCCTTTGTGTGGAGGGGTGGGAATAGTTCTTGCAGCAGGGATTTGTTTCCTCTTTTGAGCTACTGCATTCATAGGTGTAGGTCATGTTTATCGAATTGTATCAGATGGTGCTTTTTCCTCTTCTTTCTTCTTCGGGTTGAGCTCTGTTTATCCAGTCATTGAAGTCCGGTCTAATGGGTATCATCTGCAAGTGTGGGTGTTCTTACGTCTGTCCGGCCTCTTTTTATCGGCTGGCCGCCCTGCTCTCCACTCTAGACCTCTGTGGCTGTGTCATTGACTCTGAGCCCATGAGTCCCCAGATGTTGTCTTGCTACTGGCCGACCAGGTCTCCATCTGGGTTCACAGCAGTTTGCTGAATGATGTAGGGCTTAGCTCACCACTTCATTGATGTTCTTCAGTCACTTCCCCTACTGGGTGACGTGTGTGGTTGTCAATCAAAGCATATATTTCCCTTGTGTCTTAGTCTTGGAAGAGAATTTGCACTGAGAAGATCTGACCACTTGCCTTAATGTCTCCTGGGCAAGCCACCTGTATGTTCTTGTGGTAACAGTCAGACTGCCCTTATTGTTTTGTATCTTTCCTGTAGGTCCTTTTTTCAAGAAGTATCTTCTGGTTTTCTAGCTGCTCCCGGCTGGTCTGCTTGTCCTTTCAAGTGGAAAAATTTCCCATCTCTGAAGGTCTGGTTGTGGTTTGGGCTTCCACCTATACTCCCATGTAATGCAGAGGCTCCTCAGTAAACTTCCCTCACTGGACACATTGTAGTCCCATTTTAGGTATTCCAATCAGCTATAGGCAGAAGACGGGCTTACAAGCTTTCCATGTTGATATTTCTGGTTATTCCTTTCTCCCCCACTTCCAGTGTCTGTTTTATAATGTATTGCAAGGAAACCATGATTCAAAAGACAGCCAAGCATCCTAACATTATTTCCCCCTTTTCCCCATTCCATCCATGTCTCAGTCTCTGTATTCCAGAGCCCTGTTGTTCCAAAGCTGTGTCTACATCATTTTTTACCTCTGTCCCATTTAGCCATTCATACCTGTCCAATTGTTCTCCCATCTGCTTTGTTCTTCAATTCCCCTCTCCCTACTTGTATATTGCCCCCCTACCCAACACCCAAATTATCTTGTGTCTATTCCCTGCCCTGTGCTCCACTTTCCCCTCCCACCCCTATCCTTACCCCTACATCCTAGCAACCCACTAAGAATCCACTTTAGTGGATTAGTATGGGTTCTTTTACTTAGTCTTTTATATTAGTGGTCCTCTGCAGTATTTTTCCTTTTGTGACTGACTAATTTCACTCAACATAATGTCCTTAAGGTTCATCCATGTTAGGAAGTGGCATGCAGCTTCCTTGTTATTTTTCAAGGTAGCATA